>NC_137963.1:17699279-17816463 GCF_963924665.1 Micromys minutus | reverse complement strand
GATCCCTGGCCAGAACTGCCATGTTGCTGGATTAAAATTCCTCTGTAAACAGACAAAATTAATAAAGTAGAACTAATCATCTTCTAGCGCCAATCCTACCAGCCTACTGCTGTAAGTCTAACGATCTCTATCACTCTGTTTACAGAAGAAAACAGACTTCTGGCTGCTATTGAACACCAATAGGAGCTCTTCGTGCTCTTGATGCTATTCCTCTTTACTCTTAAGTTCCTTTTTCCTTTCTTACAAACGAACACTCCAAGTTTTCTTTTTATCATATACTGAAAAAAAAATCACATTAGCAAAATAACATTTTGCTGAGCATGGTGACATACACCTTTAATCAACTACTCAGGAGGGAAAGAGAGGTCTGAGGTTGGGGCTAACCTGGTCTACATAGGAAGTTCCAGGACAGACAGAGCAACATAACAGAGAGAGCCTGTCTCCAACAAGCAAACAAAAAGAAAAGAAGAATGTTTGCCCCATTCCCTTCGAGCTATTGCTTCATTTTACCCCAAACAGGTAGTGCCTTTAGTACTGGAAATTCAGAATACTCAATATACTTTTCTTTAAAGAAAGAAAAAAGAGTTGGGGGCTGGAGAGATGACTCAGTGGTTAAGAGCACTGACTCCTTTCCTGAGGTCCTGAGTTCAATTCCCAGAAACCACCTGGTGGCTCACAACCATCTATAATGTAATCTGGTGCCCTCTTCTGGCCTGCAGGCACACTGCAAGCAGAACAGTGTATACACAACAAATATATATTTTTTTAAATTAAGGTTTTACATCATAGGAACATTTTTAAGTGTTGCTCAAACCCACTGTGTTCATTTCTCGTTCTCTTCCCACCATACTCCAAGGCAACAATGTGTGTATAGAGGTAAGAGTCAGTTCTCACCTCCAGTCCACGGGTTCCAAGGTTCAAATTCAGGCTGTCAGGTTGGTCAGCGAGCATCCTTACCCACTGAGCTGCCTTACTTGTCCCCATGTCTCTGCTTTTGACTCCTAACCTCTACCCTTCCGATTTTTTTAGACAACAAGAATGGTATTTTCTGAAATATGGTTTCTCACACTTGTACTTTATGAGCCAGTCTGAGCTGCTATACCCCAAATAGTATAGACCTGGTGACTCAACTAAGAACATTTATTTTTCATGGTCCCATAGATTAGAAAGTCCAACAACAAGACTCCAGCAGATCTGGTATCTGATGGAGATTCTCTTCTACTTCCTCTTCAGGACCTCTTGTACGAGAGTGCTCATCTTCAGTCTCATGACCCCTCTTCCATGGGGAGGGTTAAATTTGAACGTATGGTTTCAAGAGCACACAGACACTCAGGCTATTGTTTTTATAAAAGTAAATAGGCAAAATAAGTCCATGTTATATTCTACAAAGCCTTAGATAACACAAAATTTGCTCACACCTCAGTCTCCTTTTCCTACCCAGTCCTGTGGTCTAAGTTTCTTCACTGACCTACACTGAACTCAGAAATAGCTTTCAAGAAATGAAAACAAACATACCTCTTGTCCATGGACTCCTATATTTATCATCAATAATTTTTTTATCTTGATTTAAACATGAAGGGATCTGAAGCAATAAAGCATCTCTGTAAAGCCTTTCGTTAACTGTGTTCTAGATAAAAACGTAAAATAATTTTAACATATACTATTTACCAATATTAAGAATATTATTATCATAAGTTGATATAATTTTAAAAGTGACATGTTATAAAAATATCAAATTACAGAACCACATTATAGAGAATATCATCAAATTGTCTTACAAACATTATTTTCTATAACAGGCTAAATATATGCATGTTTAACTAAAAACATATTATATCGCTTAGCAATGTAATTTTTTTCCACTGAGTAGTATCATGCCACTCTCTTAACTTTTGTTTCCTATGATAAAACCTGAAAATAAGTTTCTAATTTCAAAAGCCAACCCAAGGACTAAGACTCTTCCCTTAAGTAGACATTAAAGGTGGCCACAGTGTGCTGCTTCTAATCTCAGCCCTTAGGGGCCTGTGAAAGGAGGCTTATTAGTTTGAAGCCAGTGTGGGCTAAATACTGAGTATGAGGCCATCTAGGATTACTGCAAGATCCTGCCTGAAGCAAACAGCACAGAAAGGATGCTATCAGTTGAATAAGCCTGCCGATCAGCTCAAGTTCTACCCTGGCTCTGCCTTGACTTCCAACTTTGTGGCAATAGGCTAATTCCTCCTCTAGCCACCTCAACTCCCATCTTCACACTGTGGTCACAGTACCATGGCCTACCCTGCTGTTCTATAGCTGTCTCTCTCAGCTGAAGCATCATCTCCTCTACTCAGTCTTCTCCCGTGACTTTGACTCCCCATGGAAGTCATTATTCCACATACAGGCAAAAATGACTGTGTGTTTCTTCGTGTTTTATGTTGCCAAAGGTGTTATGTGAAATAAGAGGTTATCATCATCCAAGAATAAATGGTTTAAAAGATCTGGCCTAATATAAAATGAGGACCAAAGACACACACAAACATGAAAAAAAGCTTGACTAGCACTTCATCTAAAAAAGAAAGTTACAAGAAATAACTTTTATCTAAAAAGGTTTGTTTATGATTGCTTTTGGTATAATTTTCTCATAAATCATATTTTATGGCATTTGTTTTCTTCTTCGATCATAAAGAAGATAAGTTATGGGAAAATTTAAATTAGTAGGGTATCTCTGAGTCCTTGGATGTTCAGATCACCTTCTTTCTCTTGTCTGCCAAGCTTTCTTATTCTGCAAGATCTTTATGCAAGCCTTTTGTCATCTGGGTGGCTTTTACTACTCCTTCACTGATTGTGTAAAGATCCACATCTGCAAGATTTGACACTTCTCAGCACCACATCACCATTACACCCAGGAGTACAGTATGCCAGCAAGAAATTAAGGCATCACGAGTAAGGACAAATCTTTGAGGACTTTTGACTATTTGCATTTTTGTAAGTAATCAACACATTAATAAATGTTACATTGAGCTGTCATTCCCACCTAAGCATATAACTACTTATTTGTGTCTCTCAGTTGGGAGAGAATAAATAGAACATGAAAAAGATATGTAGGTTTTTGTTGGTTGGTTTTATTTTTCAAGACAAGGTTACTCTTCATAGCCCTGGCTATCCTGGAACTCATTCTGTAGACCAGGCTGGCCTAGAATTCAAAGGTCTGCCTGCCTCTGCCTCCCAAGTGCTGGGATTAGAGGTGTGTGCTCCACCGTTCAGATGACTGCATGTATTTCCTAATCCTATAAATGTAACAGAGTTTTACTTTACTAGAATATTTTTGTGCTAATAGATAGGGCAGGTTTATTAATATTACAAATAAAATTTAACTTGTCAATTACATTATAAGAACAAACTATTACATGACCTCTACTACAACTCATTTGTTAACAACATACCTAGACTTGAAATTCATATCTGATACTTTTACAAGCTACTTAGCTTCTCTGAACATTATTTCCTAACTGTGAAGCTGTAAAACCTGTAGAATTATGGTATTTGACACATGAGTACTCACAGGAGTCAAATAACATAATCCACCACATGGACAAAGTATCTGGTTCATTGAGACATGTGCTATTGTCACAGAACAATGACCAGGATTACTTTTGTGCCCATTCTTTCTATGTATTCTTTTCTTTTCTCTTTCTGAGATGGGGTATCACTATACAGCACTGTGTCAGCTTTCCAAGTACTGGGATTTCAGCCATGTGCCACCATTCCCCATGTTTCTTAAAGGAAAACTACTTCAGTCTTGCCGAACGTTTTCCTTCAGATAGCTTCAGACTTATCTTGCTATTTAATTATTTTTAATTTAATTTAAAAGTCCCTTACAAAAGTGACCTTTTAAAGAAATATTAAAGGTTGAATCTAGGTCCTGGTGAGAAGGCTTCAGAGCACTTACCACCAGAGCTTATGGCCTGGGCCTGAGCCTCTAGGTCCCACACAGTCGAAAGATGGAACCAGTTCTTACAAGCTGTCATCTTAACCTCGGCATGCACGCCGTGGCAAGAGCATGTACCACACACATGTACAAACACAAACATGCTTACACATATGCACGCACATATACACACACGTGCTCACACACACACACACACACACACACACACACACACACACACACACACACACACACGAATGTTTTAATTATAGTAAAATAAAAAAAACTAAGGTAATTTTAATGACTCTGAAAACAACTAAAGATTAACCTATGGATTACTGAAAATTATCATATGCTGAATACACCTAACATGTTTTCAAGAATAATTCATAGTAAGTGGATGTCCAGGAACATCGTACCTCGCATAAATAGTCTATTGCATGATATTTGAAGGCTGAAAACATAGCTCTTCCGTTCAAAGCCACACAAAGTTCAATATCTAGAAACATAAAAGTTAAATGTTGGTAAAATAGCGAAGAGGATAAAAACTTTCTTAACCACAAGTCTTTCATTCACTTCTTTTTCAAAGGGTCCTAAATGATAAAAGTATAAAGCAACATTTATTTTGTGACAAAAAAAGCTAATATGAAAAATAATGTACATTGTTATTAATTTATATATTTTTTATCTTGTTCTTTAGTCCATACAAGTGGGTGAGTTCCAATATGCTTACCATGATAATTTTGTTGAAAAGAGGCCGGAGTGGCAGAAATAGACATTGTTTTATCCAGGGTAATTGTGTTTCCAGTGATTTTAAAATTAAATAACCAAGGCCAAAATGCTATATTAAAGAAATTAAGAGCTGGAGAGATGGCTCAGTGCTTAAGAGTATTGGCTGCTATTGTCAAAGACTCAGGTTCAAATACCAGGACCCACATGCTACAACTATCTGTATGTCCACTTCCAAGAGATCTAAAGCCCTCTTTTGACCTCCAAAGACACTGCACCATATGTGGCACACGGACAAGCCTGCAGGCAAAACACCTATATACTTAAAGTAGAAAATAAATCTTTAAAAAGTGATAATATAGTGCTTTGGCATTAAAAGTTCTTAAACCCTATTTTTAAAAAGAACGAATGGGATTTCAGAAATTATATCCATCCTCTTACTTAGAACATCAAGGGGGTCTGGAGTTCCAATTTTCTAATAGCTAAGTCATCTGGAATAAAATAATGACGGCATGATACAGCAACCAGGCCAACAGACAATCAGAAAATCAACAGAGCTTCTCATAAAACAGTAAGTAATTAGAATAATGAATTAGGCCAAGATGGTTCTCACATAGAAATCAGAAAACTATAGCTCAGAAGTTATTAAGCTTATCAAATAGTCTTAGTATTTCTGCCATTTAAGATGTCTGGAAAGATTGGGATGTTATGATGCATGTGTGCAATCTAAGCACTAAAAATGAGGAGGTAGGCAGGCTTAGAGTTCAAGGTCAGTCTGGGCTACAAGGTGTAGTAAGATACTCTCGAAATAAACAGTCTGAAGGGTGCTGGGGAAGCTCAGGGGTACAGGGCTTGACTAGCATGCTCAAGGGTGTGTGTGAGTTTAATCCCTACCCCTGCACAAACCCAAATGTCTTAAGGAAATCAGAGGTCAGATGTTTTTACATAAGGTTTATTAATAATGTTTTATTAAATTAAATAATGTTGTAATACAAATGGTCTTTGCCTAGTGGTCTTTTGTGTGTGTGTGTGTGTGTGTGTGTGTGTGGCTTACCTTTTGTCTTATATGTGGTGCACTGAAGTCTGAAGACCTGAAGACATAGCCTGGGTGGTACTGGCACACACCTTTAATCCCAGCACTAAGGAGGCAGTGGCAGGTGGATCCCTGAGTTTGAGGCCAGCCTGGTCTACGGAGTGAATTCCAGAACAACCAGGGTCATAGAGAGAAACCCTGTCCTCAAAAACAAAATGAAAACACAACAATGAAAAGAAGATCTAAAGACATTATCCACAGGAGAGGGCTACAGTCTACCTACTTTCAGTCATCATCTGGTAAATGTTCTTCATGTAAAACTTGTATCTCTAGTCATTCGTTTACTTACTCTGTGTGTGTATGTGTATGAGTGTGTGTGTGTGTGAGTGAGTGTGTGTGTGTGGGGGGGTGACAACCCGTGGAATTCTGTTCTCTCCTTCTACTCTGAAGGTCCTAAGGCTCAAACTCGGATCCTCAGGCCTGGTGGCATGTGCCTTCACCCATCTCACCGACCCAAGGTCAACAACATTAATTATTCAACTTGCTGGAGTTTTAAAAGCAAATGAACTTCTAAAACAATCCATTAATACAATATTTTAATTAGTAATGGAAGAATTCAGATGTTACAGTAAGTCTTTCAAACTGAGCAAATGCACACTCCAGATGTCTCAATGCCGACAATCTTCAGCCGGCTGTGTCCTGCATCCACTCTGTGTCAGCATGGCGTCCCTTACTGATGCTGTCTGAGAATATTTACAGCCGTTCCATCTCTGTGCCTTTCCACACACTGTACTGCAGTCTTTGAAGCAAATAAATTCTAGAATTGTCATGTCTTTTTCAAAAATCTATGTATGTGTAAGTGTTCTGTCTGCCGTGTGTCTGTGCACCGTGTGTGGTGCCCTTGGATCTCCTGGGGTTATTGATGAGAACTGTCATGTGGGTGAAAGAGCAGGCAATGCTTTAACCACTGAGCCAAAGCTCTAGCCCCAAACTTTCCTGACTTAAAGTTACATCTTTCTCAGACAATTATGGTTGTGTATTATCCAAGAAGTGGGCTTAGAGACTAAAAGCAAGCACAGTTCTACTCAGTGTAAACTCAATCCATGGTTTGCATTTACTTTCAATTTTCCATCCCTCATGTAAAGTCTAGTATTTTGTCAGCTTTAGAGCCACTACTCCCATCAAACTACTTTGAAGAAAGGGTTTATTTTTGTTGTTGTTTTTTTGTTTTTTTTTTGTATTGGCTTCGATAATTGACATTTATGCTATGAACTTAAGATTCCGTACATTACTTTCCCTATCAGAATTTCATCTGCTAACTCCACTGCACTGAAAAACAGGTATCCGAACCCATCTTAGTTTGGTGGGTGGATGGGATGAAAAGATAAATTGTCTTTATATTTAAAGGCCAATCAAACACACAGACAAACATACTCACGGTCAAGATTAGCTTTTTTTGTTTGTTGATTTCTGAGACCAAGTCGCACTACGGTAGGCCTCGAACTCAGAGACAGTCTGCCTCTTGAGAGCTGGGATGAAAGGCATGTGGCACCACCCTGACCAGAGACTTTTTTTTTTTTTTTTTTAAGATTAACTTTTAAATTGTAGCAATTTCCCAGATTTATTTTTAAACCCACTTTTAAAGATTTTATACTTCCTTTCTGCTCCCTCCTGCCGGAATGGCGGGTCAAATCCATAATAATTAGGCCAGGCTCTTGGACGCTGAGTTGGGGAAGTTAGTTTTACCAATATTCACGCGCAGGGTGAGCGTTATGTTGCCGCTTCTCCCATTACATGAAGGCATTCTGGAATTTTCTCCCCTTCCACACCCCCTCACAGAAATCAGATAACAACCTTTTTTTTTTTTCCTACTGGGGGGTTGTGGGACTGAGGAGGAACATGTAAAATTGTAGAGACGCGCGTTTTGGTTGCTTTCCCGTAACAAAAGCAGCTCGTTGGGTGGACATCCCACCCGGGCCGTTCGTACTCCCAGCGCCTACTGAATCAGCCGTGGGCCGAAGACCTCATCCCTCCTCGGCTACATAAGCCACGCCTCAGGAATCGGCTTTCTAGAGGATTCTGAGCTGCTCTACCTTAGCCTCCTCAAATCTTTCCTTACCCTCAGCTAGAGAGGCCTTCCTTCCCTCTAGCTTCCTTCCGGCTTCTCACTTGGTGAGGTGAAGTAATCCGGGGCTTTGGATTTAGTAGTAGGCAATTTCCCCGCCCAGTGAACACGTGACCCCGGACGGCCGCTCCCATTGGCCAGACCAGACTCCGCCCTCTGAGTTGGTTCATCGGTTGCCCGGAAGTGACAGTCTGGGGTAGTCAGCCTGCTCAGCCCCAGAGTTCATGCCTCGCTCCCGTCTTGGTAGGCTGGGTGAGGTGTGGCGCTGGGGTGAGGTATGAAGGAGGCGTTGTCAACCGGAAGTCTGGGCTAATTTGTATCTGGCTGCTATGTTAATTAGCTAGTGTCCCCAGAAACCATGCTCTTCATAGATAACTCTGAGAGGGTTTGGCAATCTTCAGGGAACCGCAGAGAGCAAAAGGGAGGAGGCAGATGTAGGTGTGCGGCCGGGTGGCTGAGGTGTGGCAGAAAGGGCTTTGAACGAGAATGTGTGGATTTTAGATCTTGATTGACGGCCACTCCCTCACACATTTTAACTTAGAATAACTACACCTCCCCTGATAAAGAACACCTTGTTCGTTTGTGTTTCTAACGTCCGCCTTTGTCTTCTCGGTACAGCTTGGCGCTGAGCTTCTTCCCAGGAGATTGCAGGAAGTAATGTGTATTTGTTTTATTCATTCACATCTCTTTCTAGATAATATTGAAATGTTTATTGTGAAACATTTAAGTCCCTTAACTATTTTGCACAGGTTTGTGCAATATGTTTTAGTACTACGGATTATCAATTAGCAACAATTTTGTAGCCCACCTGCCAAAGGGGCACATTATTTTGCATTCTTCCACACGTTTTATTAAAACTAAAATTATATAATTTCGCTAGTTAGAAAAGTAATACAGACTCACTAGAACCAGCAAAACCATCCAAAGGTTGCAGAAGTAACCTTCACTTCTGACTCCCAGATAAGGTAACCACTATTTAAAAATCTGGGTTCTCGGGCCATTGCGATGGATAATAACTTAAGGTGCTTGCCACTAAGGCTGATAGCCCAAGTTCAAACCCTAGTACTTCACAAGATAGAAGGAGAGACCTGACTCCCACAACTTGTCCTGTGACTCCTACACACTGGCTGGGGCACGCATACCCCTCCCCATATGCACAAAATAACTTTTAAAAAAATCTAGGTTCTGTCTTTTGATATTTTGTATGCCATTACAAACCTATCAGCTAGATAAACACAAAGGTGATTGGTCAGAGATATAAAATGGGTACTTTGCTTTCATCACTAAACAATAATTTATGAACAACCTTCCAGGCCAGCATCCATCCATCAAATACATCTTTAATACTAAAACAGTTGAGGTAGTGGTGGCACATGCATTTAATTCCAACACTCAGGAGGCAGAGGCAGGCCAATCTCTGCGAGTTCAAGATCAGCCTGGTCTACAGAGTGAGTTCCAGGACAGCCAGGGCTACACAAAGAAACCCTGTCATGGAAAAATAAACAAACAAAACCCAGAACTCCAGCTGAATAATAGGGTACCTCTTGGTGATTATTTGCCATAACTTATTCAATATGCCACAACTGAAGATTGCTTCCAGGATGACATTTGGATGTCACAGTGAGACTCTCGGATATTTGCTCTTGGATAATTTTTATGAAAAAAAATTTTTTGATTTGCTGTCTCAAGTAATGAGAGCATTTAAACTGATTTGTTTACCTTTTTAAGAAATATAGCAATTTGTATTAACAATGTCAAGGAGGAAATTTTTTCTGAGTACTCACCAGTACAATACACATCAGTACTGCTCTTCAGAAAATTTTGCCAATATAACATATCAAGTACTTCATATTTATTGGATAATTAAACACTTTTTAGGTGTTTGTAGTCCTTTGGGCTTTTTCTTACAGGAATTGGCTATTATATTTGCGTGTTTGTCTGTGTTAGATCAGATAATGTTTCTGTTGGGTAGGTTGTTTGTGTTTTTTAAAATCTTGGTCCTGTAGTGAGACAGAATATCACATCAGGGAGCATGTGATTAGGAGAAAGTTCATTTCACGAGTGGAAGAGGTAGGGATTGGCTGGAGTCCCACCATCCCTAAGGTCACGCCTAGATAGGTATATTAGTTAAAGTAAACTCTAGCTGTAGAAATAACAGAACATTTCAAAATAATATAAGATGTCTAAAGGTACGGAGTTCAGGATTGACAGAACAATTCTGTCTGTCTGTCCATCAGTTCCCCCTCCCCCTAGCCCACCCATCAAGTCCTCTGGTGACTAACTTTTCCTCTATCTCATTACTCTGACAGATCTATTGTGGTCTTTATTCTCATGGGCTTAGAGCATCAGTATTTAGGAGGTGTGATCAAGGGAAGAATAAACTACAGTCTAAAGGATCCATGTTTGTGTGTGTATGTGTGTGTGTGTGTGTGTGTGTGTGTGCAGTTTAAATTGTGAAATATGATACTGATACACAAAGATATATAAGACAATGTATAATTTTTAAAAATGTGTTAAGAAACCTCCGTGAAACCTCTGCTCTACTTAAGGAGCATAGCACTGTAAGAAGCTCAGAAGCCCTGCATTTCCTTTTGAAATTACAACTCTTCCCTAGGGCATGCTTCTCTCTTTCCGTAGAAATTACTATAATCCTGGCTTAAACTAATCATTGTCTTGCTTTTCTTCAAAAATGTTCTGCCCAAGTCATTATAGTTTGCTTATTTTTAAATCTTTATGTTTTTGTGTTCCTTTAGTCCTTAATTCTTCTAGGCAGGGGATATTATTGAATGTACTTTAATGTTGATTTATTTTTCACTGCTGAATAATTTTTATAAATGCACCTCATTTTATTTTTCTACTGATAACCATAGTTGGGATCCAAAATGTCCTTCGAAAGCCCACATGTTGAAGGCTCGGTCCCCCAAGCACTTGGCAGTAATGGAAGGTGATAGACACACCCTCCTAGACATGGGCACTGATGGGAGACAGGTAGATTATCGATTCATGACCTCAGGAGGGATGCTGGAACCTAGTCCAGTTCCTTCCTTTCCCAGCAGTGAAAGGGAAAAGATTAATCACACACTCCTTGCTGTAAAATGCTGGTCATTACAGGCCTAAGACAACTGCACAGAAACATTCAAGACAGAAGCCAGAACTGACCAACAACCCACCTTCTCTTCCTTCTTCCCCATCCTGCCCTCCTTTCTCCTTCTTCCCGTTTCCCTTTCTTTCTGCTACTACGCCTGCCTTTAGGATAAAGCTTTATTATGTAGGCCAGACTGGCCTCGACCCGTGGTTCTCCTGCCTCAGCCTCCTACATTTATTGTAATCCAGGGCTGATGCGGATTATGCTCCCATTGATATCCTTGAATGTGTGCCCTAGTATGCTGGGCATTTCTCTAGACTATACATTTAGAGAATTTTCTGGACTTGCTCATAAATGTCAACATGCTTTGAGAAAGTGACAGTTCTTGTTACTCTATAACTGCACTGACTTTTAACAATGTCATACTTATGAATCTGGAGAAGTTGGCAGATGTCTAGTTGTCTTTTGAGGAAGGTTCTCAACAGCTACCACCTGGCACTAATGGCTACATGTCCTTGATCGGGCCCTAGACACACGGTTACATGTGGTTGTAATAAAAACTAGAATATGCAGTGTTCGTGCCAGACAATTGCATACTTAGTTACAATTGGGAGATTCTGTTAATATAGGGAAGAGAGACCAGGTGCTGGGAAATATATAGCAATCTCTGCCGTGCTAGTAACAAAAAGCTTTTCAAGTGCCAAGTTTTATTTAGAATTTGGTTTATCCTAAACACTTGGCCACACTTCAGTCCTGCATAATATTTGCTGAGCACCGATTTGTAAACAGGCATTGAAGGCTTAAGTATCTTACCCAAGATTAGCTAGAAAGTATGATACTGAATTTTAAACCCGGGTAGTCTGGCTTTAGCATCTCTCATAATAAAAAGAATGTTTGCTTTCAGTCTGCTGCATGTCTTATACACATTTTCTCTATACATTTGGTAAGTCACTACAGGTGATTTTCCTTATCTAGTGCCAGGAAAATTTGCCTTCCCCAAATCACCCTTTCTCCTACTGTGAACAATGTGTCTCAATCATTATTTTCAAATGTTTGAAACTTTTTAAGCAATTACTTTTCTTTCTTTTACTTCTAAGTGTGTTTGTATGCACGCATGCATGTGTGTTTCTGTATGAATGCAGGCATGTGTGTGAGTGCAGGTGCCTCTAGAAGTTAGAGATCCTATGCTCCTCCTCTAGTGAGAGTTTACACTGTAAGCTGCCTGATGTGGATGCTGGAAATTGAATCAGGTCTTCTGAGTCAGTTCAACACCACAGAACCATCTCTCCAGCCCAAACAATCACATTTCTCTGTAAATTCTAGTGCATCGCTTCTGCACCATTGTTAATTGAAATCTAAATGCAAATAAAACAAGTTCAGACACTCAGATAAAAACTATGATCAAGAATCATCACGGCAGAGGGAAGGGAGAAACTCCATTGTAATCACTGTTTCATTCACATATTCACATGCCACGTGGCCATGATGGAAATATTTAATGTTTAATAAAAACATACTGGGCGTCAGACACTGATAATGCTAAGAAGAACAGTCCCAAATCCTTGACTGAAGTTTCTCTGGGGTTTTTTGTTTTTGTTTTTTGTTTGTGTTTTTTTAACATTCCTTCAGAAAAGTCTAAGTGTTGCTGCCAGGATGCTATTTGTAACATAACTGATGGAGCATCTCACCACTGTGCTGTCAGAGCTCATCACCTGCATCATATCACCACCTGCAGCATATCACCACCTGCAGCATATCACCACCTGCAGCATATCACCACCTGCAGCATATCACCACCTGCATCATATCACCACCTGCAGCATATCACCACCTGCAGCATATCACCACCTGCAGCATATCACCACCTGCAGCATATCACCACCTATACAGCATATAATCTGAGATCCTTAACACAGAGCAGCTCTATTCACTATGGAACTCGGAACCACTGGCCATTCTCTGAACATTCCTCAGATTTCCCTCCCTTCAAAGCTTTTGGACAGTGCTTTACTAAAAAGAAAAAGAAAAAACCCACAATAATAATTGTTTTGCTCATGTCTGCCTCCACCACCACAATCCTCCTGAGATCATGGTTCATGCGCCATGCCTTAATTATCTTTATGAATTACTCAAGGTAATCACTGAAATAAAAATTTAATTCATTTCTTCTAAAGATCCTTTTGAAGTAGCAACCTATTTTGGCATTTCTGTTAAATGTAGGTTTCCAGTGCTCTTGCCTGGACACCCGTGTGTATACAATGTTGTGAAAACTCAAGCACAAGCCAGCTAAGTGAGCATGGAGCATGGCACGGATGTGGCAGATCGTCTTCTTGAGACCATTGCATATCATCTCAGACCAGATCGTGCAGAAAATCTGGATATATGGAATGAGAAGGGCATTGCATAAATGTGTTACACAAGGATTTTATTGTCTTGGAGAACTAGTGTATAGGTGTGGCTTCCTGTACTATCTTTTGATCCTCCTGAAGGAACTGCTTTGCATCAGTAGACCAAGAAGAAATGTTTTAACACAACATAGCCAGCATTATTAAAGTAGATAATTACGGCTGAAAGAGAGCTGTGGCTAGGGTGACTATGGCGACAATAGCATGAAGGAGCCTGGGCAGGTGCAGAAGAGAAACCTAACGTTTCATGTTGGTGTGCTAACCTTCTCATCAAACGGAAGAGATCAAGCTTGTGACCCTGCTGTTTGTTCGATATGCAACTTCGTAGGCATGATGACCTCTCTCACATGGCCAACTCCTCCATTTTCGGACTATGAGCCATCTCACGTGATGCTGTACCTTTTATGTGCATCAAAGGACTCATGTAAGCTTAGATTCTGACCAGGTTAGAAATTTTACCCATACATTGGACTGGAGAGCATAATTCGGGCTGGAATAAAATAATTGGGTCACTATTTCCTTGGGGCAAATGGAGAAGCAGACTAGAAGTTAACATTTTCTTGAATAATATTCCCTTAAAATGTCTCACATTTTATTGCCTAACAAAATTAGGGATTTTCCCAAAATGACATGGATAGAGTACACATGCCTTCTATCCAATAATGTATCGTCATGCACTCGCAGATTGATCAACTATTTTTCTTGTGTGTGTTTATTCATTTGGTGTGTGGTATGTATGGGTGTGTGTATGGTCACTCGTGAGGAGACAAGCAGACAAGCTAAAGGTTGTCTTTTCTTTCCTTCTTCTCTCTGGGTCCCAGGTCTTGAACTCAGGTCATCAGGTTGTCAGCAAGTGTCTACTCACTGAACTGTCTGTCCAGCCCTCGTAAATTATTTTAAGTAAATATTATATGCAAGGAACTATGCTAATTGGTGAGAGCTGCCAAGTGTCCAGGGAACCAGCACTATTGCATAAAAACCAGTCATTCCCTGAGGAGATTAGCGTCATAAGACTACGGAAGTATAGCAAGGAAATAATGACTTATTATTTCAACAGATAAATTGTAGAGATACAAAAGAACACTTGATTAGATAACAATATTGTATGAGATTAGCAATAGCTTTGGGAAATCTAGCCATTTAGAACACACACACAAAAATCATAGTACCACTGCATACCTAATAAAGAGTTGAGTCAGCTTTAAAAAAACAAATAAAACAATTTTCTAGACTTATACCATATATTTATTTTCTTCCCTTATTTAGACAGTCTCTCTGTCTCTCTGTCTCTGTCTCTCTCTCTGTCTCTCTGTCTCTCTCTTTCTCTCTCTGTGTGTGTGTGTGTGTTTTGTGTGTGTGTGTGTGTGTGTGTGTGTGTGTGTGTGTGTGTGTGTGTTTGTAGCTTGGCTGTCCTGGGACTTGATATATAGAAATGGGCTATATATCCTGCTTCTCTGCCCCTTTCTATCTCCTATGAGATTAATGGTGTGCACCACCACCAGCTAGACTTGTAAACTTAGCTGAGTGTGATGAAACATACCTGTAATCCCAGCATTCAGGAAGCTGAGGGAGGAAGATTACAAATTCAAGGTCAATCTGAGCTATGCGGCAAGGACCCTATCTCAAAGATAAACAAGGGCTGGAGACATGGCTCAGTGGTTGAGAACATGTATTGTTCTTGTGGAGGACCTGAGTTCTGCCCCAAGCAGCTGCATGATGACTCACAATCCTCTGTAACTCCACTACCAGGGAATCCAACAGGCAACAAACAGGAAGATTGACCTCCACAGGGAACAAGCATGCATGCTTAAATGTGTGCAAAACATACTTATTTATCAAAAATTATAAATCTAAGAATATTTTTGAGATATAGCAAGAATCTTCTCTGGTGAAACTTGAATTTTTAAAAATTATTTATTGTATGTATATGAGTACACTGTTGCGGTCTTCAGACACACCAGAAGAGGGCATCGGATCCCATCACAGATGGTTGTGAGGCACTATGTGGTTGCTGGGAATCAAACTCAGGACCTCGGGAAGAGCAGCGGTGCTCTTAACCACTGAGTCATGTCTCCAGCCCCAAAACTTGGAATTTTAAAAACATCATGTTTAGGTGTTTGGGTATTTTTGCCTACAGGTATATCTGTGCACCACATTTATGCAAAGGAGGCCAGGAAAAGTTACCCAAGTCCCCGGAACTGGAGTTACAGTTGTGAGCCACCATGTGGGCACTGGGAACTGAATCCTAACCGTATTCAAGAATAGCAAGTGCCTAAACTTGGAAGCTTAAGCTAGAATAAGTTATAACAAATGCCTCAGATAGCCAGAGCATCTTCCACCATATCTGTCAAATATGGAGGACCTATGTATTCCTTCTTCTCTCCTTCCCAGCCCTTAGTGTTTTTTGAGGTATCCTTGACTGCTTTGTTACGTGAAGATTGGGGGTGATGAGGCACTGTGCCACACTTGGAAAGATGGCATTACATACACACACACAAAATAATTGCTTAGAAAACCGAACTAGAAAAGAACAGACGCTCAATAAATATCTGGTTGCTCCTGATATTCTCAACAGTTCTCCAAGATACTGATCTACCTTACTAACAAAGACGCTAAGGCTCATAGAAGTTAAGTGGCCTGCCCAGTTGTATAGGTGCTCCAAGGTGACTCAAGCTTGATCCTACCCGTGACTTCAGAATGTGGGTCCTCCTACGCCGTATGTCCTAACACATGCCTTCCTTTCAGTACTGACTAAGTGTTGAGCCAGTGAGTAAATGTGTGTTATTGCAGATAGAGAATGACGAGAGATTCTTCGGTCACAGAAAGAAGAGGACTCTGAACTCTGACTCATCTTCATGCGTAGCATTATCATCATTCATTTAAACAGAAGGCAAACAAACCCTCCCATTCTGACAAAATATCTTAGACAGCAATCTCTTGAAGTCTTCATTATACACTCCTTTAACCAACGTTTTGACATGCTATTTAAAATCAGGCTCCTACATCTTACACAGTCCTCAGCTCACACCTGCTTTCTTTTTTTTTTAAATCTATTTTGTCAATCTTGTCTGTTAATTAGAAAGATTAGGGTATTACCATATACCATAATTATTGATAAGGTTAAATTTAAGTCTTTTACTTCATTATTGATCTTCTTTTATGCTCCGTTTTGTTCCTTTCTTATTATGTTCTACCTTCTTTGGGACTGTTTTTAATGTTTTAATGGTTTGGGCTATTTCTTTTTGCAATTAGGTTTTCAATTTTTAGTGGTGTGACTGATATATATATAAAACTAACTTTTCACAACCTACTTAGAATTAATATGAATTCAAGCAAAATATAGACTATGACAATTTTATGAATCTACTTACCATCTCCTTAATTAGTATGACTAATATATACTAAATATATAATTAATAGTTGATAACTAATAAATTATATGTGTATTACATTCCTTAGGAATTTTACCAGGCAGTATTATTATTTTACTTGAAACACTATATAAAGATTTTAAGAAATAAGGGAAATGATGTATAGTCATCCAACTCTACCATTTCTTTTGTTATTGTTTAGGATTTTTTGTTATTGTTGTTGTTGTGCTATTTTGTTTTCTGAGACAGAGTCTCATGTAGCCCAGGCTGACCTCAAAATCACTGGATAGCCCAAGCTGGCTTTGAACTCCTGATACTCCTGCTTCTGCCTCCCAACACCTCTACCATTTCTCTTGCTCTTCCCTCATTCCTGAAGGTTCGACCCCATGTTGGCTATTTCTCTTCTCCTTTAGAGAATGTCTCAGAGGGCAAATCTGTTCATAGCAAATCCTTTTCGTTTTGCTTTGAGGAGCCTTTGTCTGCCTCCCCTGAGGCTATTCTTCCCTGGGCATAGTTTCTGTTTGGCGGTTGTGACTCTGCTTCTTTACAGCTTCCTATCCCGTGGCCCACACGGTTTCAGTCCAGAAATACTGGGTCACTTTACTAACCACAGTGTAAGGTAGTAAAAGGTGGCACGTGATTTTCTATTTGTGGTTGTTATTAAGTACAGTCCTACCCCTAACATTCGTGTGGCTCGAGATGCCAGTGGAGGCCCAGAAGTCAAATTCATAAGTTGGGCTTACAGATTATTAAATATAATGTCTTCTGCCTTTCCACCTTTATAATATACCTTTGTCAGGACAATGAAAGGCAGGTGAAACTGTGGGTTCTGTTTAGTTGACAAACAAAAGTAAGATGACTGATTTTAATTAGCAAAAATGTCTGTTCTAATGATGGACCAGTGATGTTTTTTGTGATCATACACACATATATGTGTATGAGTCATATACACACACTCACATACAAACACACACACAAACACACACACAGACACACACACACAAACACACACACACATATACACAGACACACACATATGAAATCACATGTTTTCTCACGCCACTTTTCTATGAGAAAAATGGATAGTTTTTATGTTGCTACAGTCAAATCACCTATGTTATGTTATGATCTATAGCAGGGGCTGGCAACTTATGGCCTGTAGACCAAATCTGTTTTAAAATGGAAATTTTATTGGGAAATAGCCACAGACCTTTATGTATTGTCTGTAGCTACTTTTGCACTACAGTGGCATATTTGAATGGGTGCAAAAGACCATTTTTCTCATAAAGAAAAAATGTTTACTATCTGACATGTAACAAACTTTGTCAATCATCTGTCCAAACTACTTTTAAAAACTAGCATCTCACTTCCCGACCACCAATGTGAATTGGTTCATCTCCCTACTCTCCAGGGCTACCCATAACTGCTGAATATTATTTTTAAACCAGCTGTTATAAAGTATCTAGAAATTGTGCTAAGCACACTAGAAAGTAAAGAAACATCTATTTGTGAAAATCTACTAATTGTTATTATTATTATTATTATTATTAACAAAAATCAGGAAAGGGAATTAAGGGTCTGGGGTATATGATCCATGACATGCTTCCTACTTCCTCTCTTCCCCAGTGTCTAAAACAAGACCTCCACCCTTTGATGGATGTGACCAAGAAGATGGGGCTGCTTTCCCTCCCAGTCAGGAGATCCCTTCATGAGAAGAAAGCAGCCGGCATTTCTCACCCCACATTGCAGCTATGAATTCTAGAATGCTGATTTCAGCTTACAGTTCCCATTGGAGTCTATCATCAGGGGAAGTTGGGCAGGAACCTGGAGGCAGAAAGTGAAGCAGAGGCCACGGAGGAACAGCTTTTGGCTTGCTCCCTCTGGCCTGCTCAGACAGCTTTCTTATGTCTGGGGGTGGACGGTCCAGAGTGAGCTGGGATCACAAACATCGACATTAATCAGAAAAATGCATGACAGGCTTTTTAAAAAGATCTATTTATTATTTTTCTTACAGCATTCTGACTGCATGTACACCTGCAGGCCAGAAGAGGGCATCTGATCCTATTACAGATGGTTGTGAGCCACCATGTGGTTGCTGGGAATTGAACTCAGGACCTCTGGTGGAGCAGTCAGTGCGCTTAACCGCTGAGCCATCTCTCCAGCCCACGACAGACTTTTTATTGGCCAATTGTATGGCGTTATTTTTTTTTCAATTGAAGTTCCCTCTTCTCATTTGACCCTAGCTTGTGTCAAATTAACAAAACACTAGCCAGCACAAGACAAAAATCAGCTCAAATCTCAAGGGACGGTCCTCAGAACAGATAAGTCCCAGAACAAGTTTCATCGCATTTGAGAAAGTTGAAATCATTTCTAGTATCTTTTTTTCCCCATAGTCATAGGAAATGGATTACCACCGACAGGAGGAAGTCTGGAAAATTCCCAAGTATGTGCAAATCAAGCAATGTGGTCCTGACCTGAGGATCACAGAAAAAACCAAAAGGGAAATAATGGCACAAGACGAACACAAACGGGACTATAATGTGCCAAACTTACAAAGCAGCAATTCAGTGCTGACGTAAGTTACCAGCAAACGAATCACTCAGGGATACGGAATTAACAGGTGTCTTCTTTGTGGTAACCGTACCTTTAGGTACTCTGACAGCACATATGAACCTAACCATTTATAGTCCTCGTTGTATGAAATCTTTGTCCCTGGAGATGCCTAAGAACACAAGCTGTGCATTCTGTAGGCCGTGCTAATGCAAAGAACTTCCTGCAAAGATGTCAGATACTGTTAACACACACACACACACACACACAGGAAAGTCAAATGTCTCCCACAGGCTTGTGTATTTAAGTATTTAGCACAAGATGGTCCTGCTGTTTGGGGAAGCTGTGGAACCTTTGTGCCTGAGGCCTGGCTAGCAGAGGTGGTGTCACTGGAGGAACACCTCCAAGGCCATATCTGCTTCTGATTCTGGCCCTCTTTGTCCTGGTCTGCCAAGGTGTGAACAAGCCACAGTGAAAGTTCTCACCACCACACACCAAGCGACTCCAGTCTCCACCGTGGTGGTCAGTCCCCTCTGAAACTGTGAGCCAAATGACCCCCCCCCCAGCAAGTCACTTCTATCAGGTATTTTGTGGCAGCATTGGGAAAAGTTGTAAAAGCAAAGAACTAATGTTATTAAGTTTGGGATGTCTGAAGAGTCACCAAGTCCAAAAGTGTAGGCTAGAATCAGTTTTCCCAAAGCTGTACAATGCATGGCAGCTTTAAAAATAAAATAAAATAAAATAAAATAAAGCTGTCCTCAAATGCTATTCCCCTCATTCTTGTCTGTTGCTGTTACTGGTTTTTTTTTAGACAGGTGTTCACTATCTAGACCGGGTAGGATTTGAACTCACAACCCTGTTGCCTCCACTTCCAGAGTGCTGGGATTATGGGTGTGCACCACCACAGTGACCAACTCTCTTCTTTATGGATGCAGGCAAGCATCCTCTTGCTCTCACCAACAAGAATATCCTAAAACAATGATGTTGCGGAGTGTCACGAGGTGCGCTCCAAACTCTGAGCCACATGACAAGTGTGACTATCTCAAAGCTACAGGCACGAGAAGGCAAGCCTTGTGCTCTGGCTCTTTGGCTCAGCATTGCTCAAGTATCTGACACTGGTGGGAAAAGCCTTTGATATTTTCCAAAGGAGTCAATTTTGTGCAGCGCAGGGTCTCTTAGGGACTAATACAAATGTCCTAGGTTGAATTCTTCCTTTGACTAGCAATGTAGTCAAAGCACTAGTCAGCTGTGATTGACAGGCTGCCTCTGTGCGCCACATTTCAAATTTTCATTTTGCTTGCTTGCTTTTGATGTCTCCCACAAGTTAAGAATGGACTTTACATTTTAAAAATAGTTTCTTTACACAATACAGTAGTCTCCAATGGCATACAAGAACACATACTGGAGAGAAACCTTATGTGTACCATCAATGTGGCAAAGCCTTTGCATGTCATACTACTCTACAAAACCATAAACGGCATCATACTGGAGGGAAACCCTATGAATATAATCACTGTGGTGAAACCTTTGCACATCACAGTAGTCTCCAAAACCATAAAAGGAATCATCCCTGAGTTAAGCCCTAAGAAGGTATGTTGGGAGCCGTTTGTGCCGCACCCAAAGATGGCGCCGGCTTCCCACCGATGACTCAGCAAACAGAGCTGTTGTCCAGCCCGAGAGATGCAGTGCGCATGTACCACAGACGACACAGCCCGCTCTCGGGGCATGCTAATGAGATACTGGAGGGCGCACCAATCAGGTAACGACACGAGTCTCCTGGGCATTTATAAGCAGTGCACTTTTCTTCCACATGGTCCCCTGCTCAAGAGTACAGTACAATAAAGGTTGTTCGCAGAAGAAAAAAAAATAGTTTCTTTAAAAGGCTACCATTTCTAGCCATTATAATGTGAGCTGGAAGCAACATAAAAGTCAAACACTGAAAATGAATTTTACATGTACTTAAACCTCAGCTGACTCCTATATGTAGGAGCCAAGCATGGGTAATATGGGCGTGGGCTTCCGAGTGATTCAGAGTGTGGCTGGTGGGTCTTCAGCATGGCAGCTAAGAAGATCTGTTATTTCCTCATTCTGACATGGCCAATTGAAAAAAATTAATATTATTTATTTATTATATATGAGTACACTGTAGCTGTCTTCAGACACACAGAAGAGGGCATCAGATCCCATTACAGATGGTTGAGAGCCACCGTGTGGTTGCTGGGAATTGAACTCAGGACCTCTGGAAGAGCAGTCAGTGCCCTTAACCACTGAGCCATCTCTCCAGCCCAGCTAACTGAAAACTGAGTGGGGTTTGATGCAGAGAGGCTTGAAAACAAGGAGGCTTGTTCTTATTCTATGTGAGAGTCACACGGCTTCTCGTGTCTGCCCCCAGCAAACGGCAGCACAAGTTTGCCTGATTCATAAATTAGTGCATCCGTTTGCGATGCCCGAGGCACAGGCACTGTGCATGTCACAAGACATAACCATATCTTCCCAAGGTTAAAGTTAGAGAAAGAGGAACTCTTATATGGGCGCTCAGTACCATCCATAGATCTCAAAGGAAAAAAAAAAAAAAAAAGAAGAGTCGTTTAACACAGAAACATCAGGGAGGGGACAAGTAGTGGGAGAAAGATGTCATTTCAAATAACATTGAAAAGTGGCTTCCCCAGTGACGCAGGGTGTGACTTTACAGTTTGGACAAATATTGTTCCACGGAAGTGGTATCTGGGAACCACGCCATCCTTAAAGAGCTTTGCCACATTTGTTTAAGTCATAGGAGAAAAAAAAAAAAAAAAAAAAAAAAAAAAAAAATATATATATATATATATATATATATATATATATATATATATATATATATATGGGAATAAAAACAATTTAAAGACTGGCCAACACTATGGAAATCCCTGTGGATTTGTAGATAGCACTGAGACCGTTTCTATGACAGCTCCTCAGGCCAGAATCGGCGCTGTCTCCATCACTTCAGGACTTCGTAGTCACATAGAAGGAGCAACTTAAGTCTCTCAAATTCCTTCCAAAGCAAACGACGTTTAAAGCTTCTGCAGAAACAGATCAGGTGTACACAGACATGTTTCCTCGAGTTGGACATCATCAAGTACTTGATAGAGGTTGTCTGAAGGTCATTACGTAGCCATTCTGACTACATCAAAGGACGTGAGACATTCCTATGAGCATCCACTTGCTTTAAGAAGACCATGAGACTGGGTGAGGTGGTGCACCCCTTTAATCCCAGCACTGAGGGACAGAAATGGGTGAATTACTCTGAGTTTGAGGCTAACCTGCTCTACATAGTGAGCTTCAAGATAGCCAAGGCTACGTAGTAAGTGGCCATCTCAAGAAAGAGGAGGAAGTAGAGAAGGGAGAGGAAGGAGGAAAGGAAGATGCTTGTGTATCTCGGGGACCACTGAGATAGCTTAGAACAGGGGAACTTCCCACTGGTGGCCTGTGTTTCATCTCCAGAACCCACGTGGTGTAAGGAGAGAACAGACTTCCGCTGTGCCTCATTCACAGGTAGGCACGCATGATAAAATCAGTCTGAAACAGTCTTTTAAAGATTGTGGCCAAGTGGAGTGGTGTACACCTTTAATCGCAACACTCGGAGGCAGAGATGCAGGTCGATCTCTGAGTTTGAAGTTACGTTGGTCTGTTCCAGGACAGAGAAACCCTGTTCTGCAAAAAAAAAAAAAAAAAAAAAAAAAAAAAAAGCAGGGAGGAGAAAAAGAGGAAGAGGAAGAAGAAGAGGAGAAGGAAGAGGAGGAGGAAGAGGACTTTTGTTTGCTTGGGGGAAATGATTCCTACTTCTAGACTCAATTTCTGAAAACATTGGGAAGTTTGGGTTCAACAGGATTTATTGAAATCAAAAGAAACATAATTAGGAAGACAGAGAGCTGGCGCTGGTGGGCCACACCTTTAGTCCCAGAACTTGGGAGGCTGAGACATTCAGACCTCTGTGACTTTGAGGCAAGCCTGGTCTAAGAGGATAGTCAAGGATACACAGTGAGACCCTCATAATTATTAATTAAATTGATGATGGTAATTAATAATCTTAATTAAAATAATTGATGATGATGATGATGATGATGACAGAGACTTAAATTTTATAAACAGTCCAGCAAGAGTTACTATTCACGGGTCCTGGGAATTAAGATTTCATTTTCTCAGAAGGGCATTCATGGAGAAGAAGCTAAAGGCCTGGGCTGCACCATCAGAAGCCTCTATTTCTTATGAAAGGGGACTGATTAAAGAGCTCCTTTTGCCAAAACCTTTAGATATGCAATATGTGTAGATCGACCCCATCACCAATAGAGTCCAGGTGGTTTATGTTGAGAAGTCTCATTAAGCAAATTAGTGAACAAACAGGAGACCGATTTGAATATTTGAGTGGCCCTTGTAAATCTGATTTTGCTAGTGAAGAAAAAAACTCAGGGTGCTGTGCTGTTAAAGCCACAGCTAGTTAAGGGTAGAGATAAGAAATGGACTAGTGAACCCTGAATTTCAAACCACAGTCACTGCTCAAGAAACTTTAGTCAGTCTTTAGTAATTGTAGGATTCTTCTCTGTGGTTGTGTTTGTGGGGTTCAGAAGTGGGTTTTTGTTATTGTTTTTCCTGGGTATTATATGGTTAACAAGAGCAAAGCAAATTGTGTTTTAAAATTCCATAATTCTCATGCACACACACACACACACACACACACACCTATTGAGAAATTTCATTTTAAACAGTGAGCCACGATGAACATAAAATGGAAACTGCAATTTAAGGCAACATTAAAAGTCTGAATTGGAACCAAGGAACTGTTTTGAAAGCTACACTTAAAATTTCAACTGTTACCTAGAAATATGAACCTTGGTTGCCACAACCCTTTTTGGCTTAAGACATGCGATACAGCCAGACCGCTGGGCAGCCATAATACATGCAGAAACTCAAGTGCATGTCAAGGGATGCTCAGACTCTTGGTTGATGGGTGTTTTGATTCTGCTTATAGATTTTTGTCTTTTCACAGTCATGTAGCCCCCCCCCCCCTTTTTTTTAAAACAATTGTTCACGTAAACGCTCATTCTTCCTACTGCCCTCGGTATATTGACTTAGTTATGTCTCTTGAAGATTCTATTGCTCTTTTCTACCTTTTCATTCTGAGTCTGGGGTAATGGGTGTTAGCAAGTATTCTCTGTGAAAAGCACAGTGATGTCTACTTTGTGTGCTGCTGTGGACCAAACAGAGCACTCTAGTGTGCGATCGTCTGTCTCCCCCACATTTGGAGCTAGAGATAGTGTTAGTTTCTAATCCCCTTGTCCTTTGGATCACATACTGAACCTTTGTCCAGACACCTTTTACTGTGGACGGCACAGAAGACTTCCTCTAGTTTTTGGAACCGCAACTTTCATTTTGAACACATGCAGTTTTGGAGAGTTCTTTCGCTACAAATGAGATTGGCAGGCAACACAAGTCTGCCTTTTCTTATGGTCAAAACCTATAGGCCCTCTTACAAATTTCTGTCCTGCTGGATTGAAAGTACTAATAATCCAAAACAATGTTAGTCCATTTGAATCGCTCCTAGTATTTTGGAAACTGGTTTACTTGCATGTTCGATCATAGAAAAAGCTCACAGTATTAAAGAACTCAACTGAAAAGCAAACTTTAAATTGGTTTGTTAGGTAGCCAAGTGTACAAAGTCCACTCTTATGGAGACCTCAGTTATCCAGGACGTTTGCACACTGTGACAGTTAGTAAAGCCTTAGAGACCTTTTCTCCATCACTTTCTATTTCCTATTCCTTAAACTGCCCCTCCCACTGTGTTCTCCTTCTCTGGGTTTCTTTCTTTATAATACTAAAATTCAGCTTCCCTCCAAAAAAACTAATTATAACACCCCATGTTAATGGCCCCTTTAAAACGAATTCTAATGAGGATAATGTTAAAACTTACCCATGTTCTTTGGACAAAGACTAGATTGTATACTACTTCTAGAGTGTTAAAGAACTTAAGTTTACCCAACAGTCCCTGCTTCTTCCTCTCCTCGCCGACACTTTCTCACTTTCCCTCCTGCCTCGGCCTCCCACATAGTAGGACTGCAGGTGTGTACCATCACACCCAATTAAGCAATTTGACCTCTTAACTAAAACCCATCAGCCCAGCTTTTCAGATTAGTAGAAATTAATCTATTTATTGGAGTTGTTTGGGGCACAGAAATGGATCATAGATCCTATTTCTAAGATGGACCTCAAAAATTACCTCGAAGTTTATAAACAAGACCTTATTATATTTCCTAAATGCTTTGACTAGCACATTATCGAACGCTGCCCTCAACAGCTAGATGAATAAATGTCTTTACTACTTTTTTGCCTGACTTGAGATAACTTCCACACTTCTAATACGTAAGCTTAATAACCAATTTCATTCCAGCTTCTGAGCACTGTTTAAACATTTTTCCCTGAACTTGTCTGATAAAGGCCTCTGAGTTCTCTGGCAACTGATCCAAATTTACTCAAAAACCGGAATAAAAGTTACAGACTATCAAAACTAGGCTTCTTAACCCATGAACAGTCTTTTAAAAGTTGTTACCTACTAGCTAAGTTCTTGGAATTTTAACAGCAACAAAATACTGGGCATTTTTATAAGGATTCTATTAAGTGCATCTGTCCATGCCAACAGTAGGTAGAGCTTTAATATTTAATAAATAACTCTTCTTGTTTGCAGTTTCCAAGGTTAACTTTCAGTATACCTGTATATAGGGGACTTTCCCAATCTTTATAACAATTTCTCTAGGGGAGACAGGTTTAATAATAGGTAATAAATAAGGCCACTAGAATCCTGATTAATGTAAAAGTAACCTTATAAGGTTTTTCTTTTCTTTTCTTTAGGGGAGGGTTTTTTGTTTTGTTTTGTTTTTTTTTTTTTTTTTTTTTTTTTTTTTGGTTGGTTGGTTGGTTGCTTATTTTGAGACAGGTTCTCTCAACAGTACTGGCTATCCTGGAACTCACTATGTAGACCAGGCCATCTTCAAACACACAGAGATTCACCTGTCTCTGCCTCCTAAGTGCTGAGATTAAAGCTGTGTGCTAGCAAGACCAGCAACCATATTGTTCTTAACTCCACTAGGACTGAACAGAACCCCAAACATGGCTTTCCCATTGCTCAGAAAGAGCTATTCCCCAGTGCCAGGATGAACTGCCTTTTTAAAATTAAGGCTCCCTTGTGTTGGAAACAATGTAATTACACTCAAATGAATTAACCAAGCAACACAACTTTGAGTGCTGGCTATCCCTGTCTCACCTTTATAACTTTAAAAGCTTTCTCTGTTTTGAAACTATTTCAGAGCCATGCATGATCTAACGTTTGCTAAGCAACATCTAATGGAACTCAATGGCTTCTTGAATTCTGGCTCCCCAAGGTTGGAACGAATTTTGTACTTAGGTTTTCCCTAAGTATAGGTACATGTTCAATGCACTTTTAACATTGTCTCCTCTTTTTGCTGCTTTGTTTACGTCACCATTGAACCATTTCTCCTTCCAAAATAATGACTGCATAGAATGCTGTGCACCGTCATCCTTACAGACACCCTCCAATGAAAATATATCAAGATATTGCCCTCGCCTGTCTCTGACTTCTTTTAAAATAATTTATTTTTATTTCATGTGTATGAGTGTTTTGCCAACATCTATGTCTGTGCACCATGTGTATGCAATGCCCACAGCTAGTTGTGGGTGCTGGGAATCAAAGCAGGGTCCTCTAGGAGCAAAGCCAGATGGTTCTTAACCACTGAACCATCATTCCAGCCCTCTGACCTTCTTCTAACTCAAGTGTGAAACTCTCTGTCCACAGTCATTTCCTTCTCTCTGTAGGACAGGAATGACTTCTCACAAATGACTTTTCTAGTGCCAAGGAACCAGACCTGTAGGAATCAATGTACAGTCCCAGGAGTGACCAGTGATGCTTTTCATCAAAAGAGATCACAATCAAAAGGAGCTGGATGTGTAGAACTAAAGGAGAAACGCCGAAGAAAACATTGCTCTAAACAAAATTAAAAGGCCATGATAGTAGCAAGGCTTATGCAAGATTCCAACTTCCCTCCAGAGAGATGAACTTTGGTTTCCTTTACACTAGCCTCAGGAAGCCAGAGTGACTAGAACAGCCAGGAGGTTCGAGATGTATAAAAAGATGTCAATCATTGCTTCGTGAATATTTCTATGGCTTATAGAGTTTTTTCAATCATATAATCCTTTTCCTTCTCAATCGTCTATGGTTTATAAAGTTTCCCACCTTCTCTGCTTTGCTTGGAGCACTTCCATAGTCCCTGAAGTACAATGGCTAACCTCTCAAATGAAATGTGACTGTGTCACAGTCTAAGGTCCTTATCAGTCCCTCTGGAGTAATTTGAAGGCTTAGCTGTTGTGCATAAAAAGGGCACTGAAAGCACCA
The DNA here is from genome assembly GCF_963924665.1 of Micromys minutus. NCBI lineage: Eukaryota > Metazoa > Chordata > Mammalia > Rodentia > Muridae > Micromys > Micromys minutus. Next base: position 17,788,824 of record NC_137963.1, on the reverse strand, counting down.
AGAGAGAAAGTATTTCACATCCGTACTATGGGTGTTGTGATATCAAACCCTTCCCTTTAACCAGCCCAAGAACCAACATCAAAGTCGGCCCCCAGTACCAGATCTCACTACAATGTGACCACATTGTAGGCATTTGCATGTGGTCCCCTGTCCTACCTGCATTAAGATCCTATTGCCTTCCCACCTCCCAGAGCTCCCTGATGCCCTCAGATATACATGGCTTTTATTTTTGTTTTATTTGCATGGGTAGTTAGCTTGTACGGATGTCTGTGTACCACAGAGGATAGAAGAGGACATTGATTCCCCTGCAACAGTTGTGAGCTACCATGTGGTTGCTGGAAATTGAACCCAGAAACTCTGGAAGAGCAGCCAGTGCTCTTAACCACTGAGCCCTTTCTACTGCCTCTATACTATGGTTTTGAGAAACTACTTGATGTCCATCACATACTCTGAGTAATACTAAATAAGAGACTTGTTATCCATGATTAGTGATAATATATCCAAGTCAACAGCTGTATGATAGTTTTGAAATGCCTTCTTTAAAAAAAACTACCCTCTCCAGAAGGCCTCAAAAGGTACTGCCTACACGCCTGGGAAACAAAAGCTCAAATTCTTGGCTTGGAATTCTGAAGTAGACTCTTGAAATGTACTGCACAGACAACGGACTTCCAAGTAGGAACTTTTAGATCATGGTCATTCAGTTTTGTGATTATGAGAATGAATTTTTAAGTCCAGAAGCTCGGCTTTGAAAATCCTAAGGCTAAATCTGGCTATAGGGCATAGACCACAATTATCTGACCCTGGAGGGATACAGAATGAAGAGAGAGTGATTTTGCATAGTCGAGAGGAAGAATTTCTACCTCTTGGCAGAAAAAGACCTGAAGGATCTTGGCCTCACAGTGTGTAATGTAGTGTTTATTCTTTGCATTTTTCCAGTTAAGTTCCCAAGAAGGGCATGGAAAAGGTGCCTCTTCTCAGCCCGATTGAGGCACAGTGGAGCAGGGAAACCATAGCAAGCTTCCCACTGTGGTGGAGGAAGGAGGGGGTGCAATTTGTGGAGCCCAGTCTCCGGCGGGGCTGACTCTCAGGGTCTGACACAAGCTCGCCTGATGTCAGGGTCCTCGCTTCCCAAGCGCTAGGTAGCACTATCAGATGATGAAGCAACTTTATTCGGAAGCATTGTTGGGGTTCAGAAAAGAAGACCACAAATTGGAGGTGTCCAAAACAAAGTTCTCCTCTCACCCCCTGACTCACAGACCTCTTAAATCATGGAGACGTAAAATTTCTCTTCTCCAAGACAGGCCATGGGAACTTACTTGTTTTCCCCAAAGCAAGTAATGAAGTCTAAAAATCTTGCCCCAACTCCAACTGCCTTTCTATCTCAAAGTGTCCAATACATTCTCTGACATGCTTTGATAAAAATCGTAGGATGACTATTTCAGGGGCCCCTCCATATACCTAAAAGGAGGGAATGCTAAACAGAGAGGCCAGAAAGAATCTAAAAATTTCCTAACTCTGTCCATTAGCATTAGACATTACTCTTTCATCCTATTATATTGCTACATGAATGTTCATGCTTCATTGAACCTGTGCATAAAATGATCTACAAAATGCATGAACTTATAAAATGAAACCTATAAAATTATATAAGCTAGATGCAAAAGGACACATACCATATGCTTCTGGTAGTATGACATATTTAGAATAATAAAGTTTTTTTTTTGTTTTGTTTTTTTGGTGATGCAAGCCTTTAATTCCAGCAATTGGGAGGTAGAGGTTGGTGGATACAGTTTGAGGCCAGACTGTCTACAAACCAAGTTGAAGAGCAGCCAGCACTACACAAAACAAATGAAACACAGAAATACTGACCTTTCAAAAACAAACAAACAAAAAACCACCACCACCACCAACAAAACATCCTAAGCTATATCATAGCTTAATTAGAAATCCAATTGTAATGAATTCCTTTCCCAAGGCAAGCTTACATATAGCCGAGTTTGTAAATGAAACAGATTTTATACCTGTAGACTTCTGCATAATTCTCAGTAAATGCTAATTCAATAAAGCTAGACAATCATATTTACAGTCATGTGGTTGTCAACAGTCTATTTCACTGCTTAATTAATAAAATGTTAAAACACATCTCTCCCAACGGGGCTTATCAAGCAGGGATGATTAATAGATAGTCTAAGACAATCTACTTATATATAAGACCACCAGAAGACTTTTTCTTTATCTGTATTATTTCATGCTGAACCTATTCCTGTGCCATGGGTTTTTCTTCTTCAGTTTCTTCTGGGATATATTTTTCTTCTGTGTAGCCTCCTCTTCTGGCTTTGGAACCATCTGTTCCTTCTCAGTGAGGATCATCTCAATGTGGCAGGGGGAGCTCATGTATGGTTATGGCCACGGGCTCTGTAAGTTCGCTGGCACATCTTAGGTGCCTAGTTCACCTGGACGCGTTTAATGACTAGAGAATCTACATCTAAACCCTTAACTTCAGCATCACTCTCTGTATTCTTAAGCATGTGCAGCAAAAACGCAGCACTCTTTTTTTGGCCACCGTTCCTGTGTCTAGCCCCACTGTCTGGCCTGGGCATACCTACCAACACCACCATTGTAACGCCGGAATGGCACACATGGCTTCTTTAAAGTGACATCCTTCAGATACTTGGTGGCTTTTTGGATATACATACCCTTGAGGCCTGGGCAGTTTCCCGGGTGTTCTTAAAGTAAACACCAAGAACCTCTGGGTTTGCATGATTTTGTGGGGTTTTCTGGGTTAAGAGAATATCAAACCATCTTCACAGGTCACCTCTGGCCGCTTACAGGGAGAGAGCTAGAATAATCAAATTTATAGAGACAGAAAATTCATAGTGGTTACCAGGAGCTGTAGGGGACGGAGAATGGAGAGTTACTGTTTAACAGGTAATACACTGGAATTTCAGTTTGGGATGATCAAAGTTTGTAGAGGTGGATGGCAGTGGCAGTTAAGCAGCACCATAAATACCATCAATGTCACGAATTATAGAGCAAGGACATATGTAAGGATGATTTAAAGGGACCCTTTTGCTTCGTTTTATCACAATTTTTAAAAATCTAATTTTTAAAAGTTCTGTGTTCACTAAAAAAGTGGGCAAAAATAAAGCTGCAGAGATAGGTTAGTTGGTTAAAAATATATATAAAATATGGATTTCTCCATTAAAGCATTCAGTATAGTCTTTTTGGTTTGTTTTTGTTTTGTTTTGTTTTTTGTTTTTATTGAGACAGTGTCTCTCTATGTAGACTTAGATGTTCTAGAACTCATTCTGTAGACCAAGATGGCCTCAAACTTATGGGAATCTACCTGCCTCAGCCTCCCAAATGCTGGGATTAAGAATGTACATCACCATGCCCATCCCTATTCTGTAGATTTTGGAAGTTACCAGTCTATGAGCTGGTTCTGGCTGCCCCACCTCATAAAAATGAAAATTATGTCACTCCATGTGGTAGCTTCAAAATATTACATATGTAATATCCCCATCACTCCAGCCTTTCTCATTAGTAGCTTTGTCAGTCACCTGGTCTCTGGGCCACCCTCTTCATAAAGACTCGGGGTAACTGTGACTTCCACATTATTTTGTGTAGGAGTCAGAGTTTAAAGATCAGTTTATGAGCTTGAAGTCCTGAGATAATAAAATAACTGAGATCAACCTAAAAACATCCCTCTCTTGATATAAGCTCGCCCAGCTTCCTTGTCTCTGTTCTACCAGCACCAAGGAGGCAATTAGCTGATGCCTCGTTTACAAGCAAGGGAGAAAAAGTAGGAACTGGAAAGGTATCTCAGCAACCCGGCCCCAAGTGAAGCATGCTGGTTCTATCTGGTATAGAAGTGTAGGTATTCTGAACCTGAGCTCCATTACAGCCACAATCATTGACCATGGATCAAGGGGATGCAAAATTCAGGAGCAGCTAATGAAATCGATGCTGAAAACAAACAAGCAGCATTCAGATGTTTCTTATTCTACCTCAAGCGAACTTATCTTCCCCTGCAGATTTGATGCAAAATCTTGACCACTTCCCATAGGGAAAAACGTTTCCCTTCCATGTCACCTTCTGTCCATGTGCTGATGACTTTCGAGCCAGACACAAAGCTTGACACAACCCCACCCCCACCACCTCCACCACCACCACTACCACCAAGACCTAACGTATTAGTTAATTCTCTCTGATCCTAAATGTCTCTGGGATATCATCGGGAACACATCTTTCCATACACAGTCTGAAAACTGGAGATTTTTGAGGAAAAGGCAAATGGTCTCCCAAATAAAAAAGAAACCATTAGAAATCCTGGTATCTCTATGACGAAACACTTAGGAAAGTCACAACCCACGTGTGAGGCCGACTTCAAATGAAGATGGCACATGGAGCAATTGCACCAAGAAAGACCATCACTGTCCCACACTTCTAGTCATCGACGGGTTAATGACCTAAAAGCTGCAGGCAAGCTGAGAAACTCCCAAGGGGAAAGTTGACACACTAGGCAGTTAGAAGCTGGCAAACTTTGTGACAGGAAAGTCAACACATCAACTGGTATTTACAACTTGGAGGTACTGGGAGGTTAGCAGATGGTATTTTACACCCCAAAAGTCCCCCTTTCTGTCATTTAGCACCGCCCCCCGATTTAGCACCTCCCCCAATTTAGCACCGCCCCCCCATAGGCTCACTCTTACCAGTTTCCTCTCCCAAGGAGAGATGCTGCCCTCCTTTCCAGAAACGACAGTCTGTTTCTCTTGAGGTTACTCCTCTCTTCTATCCTCACAGCTCCTATCCACCATGTATAAATAGTTTAATATAAGTACTAAATATATCATCTATATAACAGTTCAAATGGAGAAAACCAATTGTAACCACGCTAAAATACCAGACACGTAGAGGAGTGGGAACACACACCAGTAGCAAGCACTGAAGTTGAGTTTTGTATGCGGAGTGGCTGTAAATGTCATTATGTCTGAGGTGGACAAGGAGAGCCAAACACACAGGGTCTTAGGGTACCCTCGAGTGCTGTGAAGAAAGATGAAAGTATGCTCCTAACTGCTCCTCGGGATCAAAAATCCTAATGAGCTGTAGGCAAAGTGCGTTGGGTCCAGGCCCAGGTGGTAGCCTTCCGATCCAGAGATGCACCAGCACACCGGATACCGGCTGTAACGAGACCTTCCCTACTCCTTTTGGTTTGGTTTGGGTTGGGTTTTGGTCTTTTTGAAACATGGTTTTGAAGCATGGTGTAGCAATGGTACTTTGCTTGTAGGCCAGGCTGGCATCGAACTCACAAGGAATCTGCCTGCCTCTGCCTCAAGAGTGCAGGGATTAAAGGTGTGCCCTACCCCATCACCACCCAGCAAGGTTCCCTATCCTTGTCATCTGCAGCCTGCTACTGTGAGCCGGAGTTCTAAAGTAGGGCCCGAGGGTGCACAGTGAAACGAAAAAGAAGCAGATAGGCAAGGAAGAGTGGAGAGCGGGGGCAGATAGAGACCTATACGGTAATATGTTCCCACTCAAATTGCAAAACGCAAAGTTTCCGTGGATTAAGATAGGTGCCAACAACCAGGATAGTGATTTCTTAGATGATCAAACAAAAGTGAGAATACTTAGTACATCAAGTTGGAGATAACTTTCTTTTAAAACACAAGATTACAAGACAACTGTGGGGCGCCGCCCACACATTCCCACGCATTCGCCATTACAAGATGGCGCTGATATCCGGCTGTGGGGCGCCGCCCACACATTCCCACGCATTCGCCATTACAAGATGGCGCTGATATCTGGCTGGAGTTAGCAGTAAACAAGCCATGTGCGCACAGGCTGGGTAACTTCCGCTTCATGAGTTCCGCCTCTTCCGTGGCGTCATAGGGCCTGGTGAGTTTCAACCAATCAGGGGGCTCCGCGTCCAAGGCAAGGACTGATCCCTTTATAAGGGGGCGAGCTGGATAGCTCTCTCTCTCTTCTTCCTCTCTTCTTCCTCTCTTTCTCCCGTTGGTTTTCGGCCGTCTCGTGGAGCTTGTTCGTCCTGTTCGTCTCCTTGGATTTCTTGGTTTTCTCCGTCTTTTTCGTCATGTGAAGCAAGTACCGGTTTTCCAGAGCAATAAAGTTTACCGCAGAAGGATTCTATTTCGTGTGCCGCGTTGTTCTTGCAGGCGAGACGGTTGCGCGGGACAGACAACAAAGGTATAAATGGATCTAGAACAGGCGCATATCTAAGAGAGACAACTCAAAAATCTGCAAATACAAAAATACAACGTAGATAAGCTGGCAGTTGCCTCCAATACCAGGACTCAGAAAGCTGATGCAGGAGGATCACCACTGTTGGCCTGGACCACATAGCCAGACTCTTGTCTCAAGAATAGGAAGCAGGTGCAAAAGCACTTTAATTCCAGCACTGAGGAGACATACTCGGGTAGATCTCTGAGATCCAGGCCAGACGGGGCTGTAGAATGACACTCTATCTCAAAGCAAAACAAAATAAATGCTTAAAAATACAATAAAGCTACGGGAGCACCAAGGTGCTGAGGTGGGAGAGGGTGGTTGGGAGAGGGAGCACCTTCATGGAGGTAATGGGAGAGGGAGGGGGGATGAGGCCGGGGGAGGGAGATCACATCTGAAATGTAAATACAGAGAATATCCAATTTAAAAAAATACAATAAAGCACAGCCCCGCCCTCCCAAATATCATCTGAGACTGGAACGAACAGCATAGCTGAACACAAACACCAGACTCAATAAAACAGACCACACATTGTAAAATAACCGGGCAATCCTATAGATTTATTATAAGTAAGAATGTACTGTTTATTTATATGGAATATCCAAGAAAGAAAATCCGGAGACACTAGTGATTTTGTGAAGGAATTGAACCAGTACTGACTAAATTAAACATGATATCTTCCGGGAATATTTCTAAACCGGGAATGTGGGAGGGAAACACAATTTTATAACCTTACTAAAAGTGTTCCAATTATAAATCTAAATCAAGTAAACGTATGGCATGGAAGCGCTATATTAATTAAGTGTAGGGGTTGGAGAGGGTGGTTGGGAGAAGGAGCATTTTCATCAAGGCAGGGGGGAGGGGGAGGGGGAAAGGGGATAACATTTGAAATGTAAATAGAGACTATCCAATAAGGGGGTGGGGAGCCAGGCATGTGCAGCAAGCGTCCCGTAATCCCAGAGTTCTGGACACAGAAGATGAGATCCTTAGGGCAAGCTGGCTAGCTAGCTAACCTAGACAGAACTGGTGAGCTCTGGGCAGAACAAGAGGCCCTACTCAATCAATAGCAACTAAGAAGAGCACACTATTAATTTCAGACCGCCTAATACGTGAACACATGCTTATGTGTCTGGCCACTCGGAGCACATGCACATAAGTATACAAAAAAGAAGAAATAAATACATAAAAGATAGACTGTAAGAACATGGCTCAGGAAAGTGCTTGCTGTTACAGGATATTTGAACCTGTTTCCGGGTAGGGTGTGGCGAGCCATTGGCACACACCTTTAATTCTACTGACTTGAATACAGAAACACCCTTAGTACACACCTTTAATCCCAAACAATGAAGGTAAAGTTAGTTTGTAGAAGGAAGCACCCGAGTTTGTAAGTGATGCCTGATTGAGTAGCAGAGAGGAATCCGAGAAAGATTTGACAGAACAGGATACGCCCAACTCTCGTGAGAAGAGAGAGGAAAGGGAAGCGACTTAGGGGAGAGGCAGACCTACAGAAGCAAGTGCAGCCCAGGAACGCAGTGGAGTTTGTGGCGAACAGACAGTAAAGTCTAGGAGAGTGGAACATCAGCCTGACAAGAGAGCACCACAGAAATGCTGTTACATCAGGTTTCCTGGGAAGACTAAACAGGAGGAAGTAGGGAAGTAGTGAGGTTCACCATATGCAAATCGACTTAATTAGCATATCCATTGTGACATCTGGAGATAAATGAACATAAAATTTAAATAAAGCAGCAGGCCACAAGGAGTCCTACTCTGGGCTTGGACAGCTTTTCATTTTCCCACTAGAAGGACCGCGTGCAGCCTGAAGAAACTGCTGTTAGCATCAAGTGGAGCCACCGGATGTGCAGAGTCTGAAGGAACTACATCTTCATGAGATTCCTGTAACTTAAAAAAATCAAAACAAAACAACCACAGCAGAAAGAAACTTTGGCATGGAATGTTGGCCATAAATTCTCACAACTAACAGGGAGGTGGATGGAAGGGGGAACCTGCCCCTCTCCTTGCTAGGGGGCAGCAGTAGGCATTCACTAGGGCAAAGGCAGCAGGAAAGCTCACTCTTCTGGGGCACTTACTTGGCAGCACCTCTGTTGGAACCTTCTTCGGGGTTCTAGCTTGTACAGAAGAGCAGCTGAAACAACCAGCCTGGTGGGACTCGAAGCAACTCCTAGCTTCTTGGACTTCCCACTCACAGATGTTGGACTGCAGACTGCAAGTCATTCTGACAAACCCCCTTGACAGACGGAGACATTCTGTAAGCTCTGTGACTCTTGAGAACCCTGCCTAACGCGGAAGAATTTTAAAGAGGAGCAGCCTTTGCGTTGCTTAACTCAAAGATCTCATTGGGATTATGTAGGAAAGGATTTCGGTGCGTGTTTGCTAATGGTGGCGGCGGTGATAATGCAGATAGCAACGGTGAGGTAACCAACCACACCACTGTTAGAGTCCCATCCTTGAGATGACGTTTCCTTGTCAGACCCTATCTTCAGATTTGGTAGACCCAGTTGACTTCTCTCCGCTCGGCCGCGCTTGTGGTTGAACGACCCGTGTACTTTGGAGAAGCCTCCATCTCTGGAAGCTATAAATGCTCACCAGTCAAGCAAAACATAACCCACGGGAAACCTGTAATTAAATGATATGCTCTTATCTCTCGGATGCCAAACACATCCACTGAAGCATTTTTCTGGTGGTTGCGCATGCGCAGCAGAGGGCTGACGCCCAGGAATCTACGCACTGAGACGTACCACTTAGCTAATTGACTGTGTGTCACCTGTGTGAATACGGCCCTACTTCATCACAGAGACGTGGCCTTTGTCACAGAGATGTGGACTCGGAGTCTCTTCTCCACCTTCCCTTCCTTCCCTTTATCCTTCCATTTCTCCTCCCCTCCCTTGTCAGAGACTCTTTTAAGCTCCGTGGGCCAGACACTGTTCCAACAAGAGGCCAAAGATCTTGTGCCAATTTCAAACTCAGGAAAGGCGCAGATAAAGGGAGAGAGGGTGAGCTCTTATCAGACTCTGTCAAAGGAGCAAGTGGAATTAATACTAATTAGAACTGAATAATGCTCGTCAGAGTTGCGTTTGCTTGGGTAACCGTAGCTCCTGCACCTGAATTGGTTGATAGACTTCTGTGGGAACTATAGCATGGCAAATAGAAATGTCCCCTGGCTGATGTGTGCTTTTTGACAGAAAAGCACTAAGAGTTCACTGCCTAGTAGAGCACTGAGCCACCAAAGGGATGAGCCAGGGCAAAAATCCAGAACACATGACACCATGTGGCTTGGGTCTCAGGGGACAGCAACCATTTTCTTATTCCTGCCCAGGTACTTTCTATCCCAGGAAGCATAACCCTGTCCTCTAACGACGGCGCTTTAGGGAGCACATCCAGGAATTTACAAGGCGTAGAAGAAACACTGGAAAGGGTTGAAGAACGGGAGAGGGTGGCCGTGGCCATTAAGAGATATCTCTTCTCCCTGTGAACAAATCACTTGAGGGTTCTTCTGGCGTGTTCCCTTACTTTTGAAGACCCCACAGCATTTCTAATGAAAATAATGCAGACTTCATAATGAATCTTCTGTGTTTTCTGTCTCCTGGTCACCCCTCATGTTTGATTTCTATCATCCAAATGCCACATATCTCCCACATGTAATTATACGCTCCTCCTCCTCACTGATGTTTTCACGTGGAAAATGTAGAGAGTCTCAAGAAAGACACGGCTGGAGCAATACACTAAACACTTAAGGCAAGGAGGCACAGAAATACTGATTTCCTGGGCTCAACCTTGTCATCTGAAAAACCACCTGGGAAAAGAGGGGCTCAGGTGCCGGCTCGATTTGGACATTGGCTTGACCTGCTCTTGAGAAAGTTCTCACACATCTGGGAGCTTGATTTCCTTGACTGCACAAAGACAGGACTGGCCTACCAGGGTGGGGTCACGAGTGCTTGGTTTCCAGAGGTTGGAAGCATCCCATCTGCGTCTAGAAGGCTCTTCCGGTTAGAAAGACCGAGGCTGAACCAACTGGGACTAGGAGTTCTATGAGTCACTCTCTGTAGTTATGGCTAAGGCTATCAAGGACACTGTTTGGCTGTTATACCAAACATCGTACTCAGCTATAGTCCTCTCCTTCTGTTCTTCAGGCCTTTGTGGACGTCACCAGCCCTCCCAGTTACACGGGAGTATGCGGGGTACCACAGTAAAAACAAAACAAGACAGGAGCTTTGAAGTTCTGCTCCGACAGGCACCTAGTGGCAGACCCGGAGGGTCATATTGATTCCTTTTCTTTCCTCTTGCCCCCTGCCTTGCCTTCCCATAGTGTGCCAGTGTGTGCATATAGCAGTAGGAACTATTACACGTTTGCACACTGGAGTGGATGAACTGGCTAAAGGCCCAACCGCAGACATGACACAAGCATGAACCCAGCTGACGGTGGCTTGAAACATCCAACAGTTTGCATTCTGAGTCATGTCAGAATGAAAAGAACATCTTTCCTCTCTCAAGTATATCCGGGGGCCTCCAGATATGCTGGATATGAAAAGTCTACATGTCCGTACTGGGAAGAGATCAGTATCCAATGGGCCCACTCAAAGGGCCTTAGGAAATCCCCTTCCGTTTCAACCCCAGAGCTCTCTGACTGTTTCCCCAAGTCCCAACTGCATTGTCCCATCTGTGGCAGGGTTTCATTCACTGAAGTACAATCCACAGCAAACACAAACAGCCCTATCCTGTATAGAGCAAAGATGTCAGTGGAATATACCCTAAGAGCAAAGCCTAAAATCACAGGCCGGCCCAGCTGTTTACTAGCTCTGTGATATTAAATGAAACTACTATCTCTGCTTTCTCATTAAAAAAAAAAAAATGGCACCAACTTGGTGGGCTTGTTGTGAAGATAAAATAACGATGTATAACTAAATAAATATCCTATGGAACCGAGAACAAGAATAGTTCGTCTCTAATATCTAGCTATTGATCCTAAAGAAGTCTTGGCATCCATGATAAGTAAGTGGATGGAAACTGAAGAGCAGGTAGAAGTTAGACTAGTCGGCGTTGACCGATAGCATTCTGCCTGCTAATCTGCCTCATCCCTATCAGAGGCTTCTTTTCCTGCCAGATGGGTACCAAGGAAAGATCAGAAAGGTAGTCAGTCCCTCATTGTCGGCCATGTTTGCCTCATTGGTTTGATGGCTATGATTTACTCTTCTTCTCTAACCTCCAAGCCACAGCCTTTCCCTCAGCCTGCTGAGGTAAGCAGAATATACAAGTTGAATCATTGTCAAATGAGCTCTTCTGGGATTTGGGCTGCCGAGCTGAGAGAATGTCTTAGAGGAAGATGTAAAGGAGCTGCTCTAGCCCTGGCCCCATGTGGGAATCCTAAGCCCCAACCTTAGAGTACAAGTGGCTTCAGCTTTAGATTCACTTTACAGCAAAGGCAAGTGAAAACGCTTGTGTACGTTGACTCTACACAAGAGTAGTGGTCACTTACCGCTCCTTAATATTAGCTACTTGTTCTGTGAGATGATAAATGAAAGCGTTCTGCCAGATGGAGAGACAAGGAAGAGGGGGAGAGGAGGAGGAGGAAGAGAAGGCAGGCAAAGAAGAGGAGGAAGACAAGGAAGAGGAGGAAGACTAAGAAGAAAAAAATGTAAAGTTGGACCAGACTACATAGGAAACAGGAGATAGGGATAGAGGTGAGGTGTGCCTTTTCAGCACACACAATTTTTTTTTTTTTAGATAAGTCCCAAGAACACTCACTTTTGGTTGAATGCTTGAGTCCTCAAAGAGGACAGCAGAGAAATCTGTTGGCAAGGATTCCTCTCAATGTTGGGTTACCCTGTCATGCTCAAAAAGAAAAGAGGGAAGCAAGAACCAGGGTGTTAGGATCACGGAAGCTTCAGGGCCATCTGCATACAGCCACTGCCCGGTCCTGTTCTTTTCTGACTTGCTGGACCAGCTGACATCAGGGAATTATGTCACCGTTTCTGACTCTGAGAAGGCACAGCAGGGCAATGACTCAGACAATCTGAATACCTAGGGATACACTCAGTTTGCACTCGAAGGGGTTAATTTTTGAATGGTAAGAGAATGCAGGGTTAAAGAAAGGCAGGATGGAGTAGGGAAAACGCACTCCTACACCCAAGGCCAGCCTCCCACTTTCCTTTCTTTCTTCTGATCTCCTCAGGTCCTTGTAACCCGGACCCTTTACGGCTCCAGGCTTTTCTTCCTGCATACCCAACATACCGTCTTTTACGAGGACATTTCCCCCCGTTAATCCTTCCATATTCCGTCTACTACTGACACATATAAAAAGACGTTCGTTCTTGCAGCATCCCAGTTTCTTCTGTAGACCACTGATCCTCTGCAAGGACATTCACTGTTAAAAGTGCTACTACCCCAGCAGGCCACTAGGTTCTATTCCAGGCTACTGCCACCTTCCTTGATGATGAGTACCCTCTTACTGGCCTTCCCCCAACGTCCCTCCAATCCCTGAGTCACTTCTAGCTTCACAATCACCCAGAGCTGTGACAAGGTCTGGGTGGATGACTTGTCCAATGACTGACTCCTAGACCTTCTCAACCCGGAGGCCTTTGTTTCCAGAAGCTTAAACTCTATGACTTCAACCTTCCGTGCCTCTCACACCTTCCTCCTTCTAGACCTGACTGTCCAACCTAACATTTTTCAACCTCTGGGTTTTGTTTTTGTTTTTGTTTCATTTCCCTCCACTTATCTCTTCCTGATTCAGCCTGACCTCCTAGCTCTTCACACCAGTTAAAGCGCTGGGAAAACACTACCCTTTCTTCTTATCACCTTAGCTTTTCCTCTGATTTATTTGGAAACACATCTGGGCCTTCATAAGATATATCAGTGGCCATTAGCTCTCCTGATGCCCCCAAGGCAGTTAGTAAAAATGTTTCTCTCCTCTTCCAACTTCCTCCTTCAGTGGCTTAGCCTAATTCCTACTACAAGATGGCTTCACTTAGTAGCTTACAGAGGAAGTAAAAAACCAACAGCAGCAACAAAACCAAACAGTATTAAAGATCTCGAGTCTCTACCCTGCATCTAGAGTGATTACAAAATTATCTCAATACATTCAAATCCTTTCCCCCTTTCTGGTCAAAAAAAAAAAAAAAAAAAAAAAAAAAAAACCTTATCTAAAGTCTCCTTCCTCTGAGTTTTGTCCCCTCCTAGATCCTTCCTCATGGGTCCAACAGAATTAACCAATTCACTTTATTGTTGATTTCTCCTCCACGATGTCCCAGAAGCTTCTGTGCAAGGCAAATCTGACCTCATGTGGCCTCCGCAGACTTTTCCCTGAGTACCCAAAGTCTATCAGCAGGCCCCATAGGGAGTAAGTAACAAGAGCCAACTTGAGTCTTTGACTCTGCCTACCGCAGAAACCTGTAGGCATTCAGGAACCAGCCTGCCCGCTGTGTTCTCACTTTGCTGGAAGTGGATGCTGGGGAAATAGTTTTACAGAGATTCTTGAACTCATTCTTTCAACCATGAGTAATTAGCCAAGCAGGGAAGGGCAAAGGAGCATTCAAACAGTAGAGGCAGTCCACAGGGCTGTGTTCAATGGAGCTCTGTGAGGATTGTCAAGGAGCTGCACAGTGGGCAGACATTGTTTGACAACAGACACAGGGAGAGGTGGTCACTCAATCTGAAAACATTAAAGTCAAAGGATTCCTTAACTTTAAACATCCAAGAATCCTGTCAAAAGCCTAGGAGACTAAAATCTGAATCAACGTCAGTTAGTCAAAAGTATATTGATACCAGATTCAGGGAAAGGGGGTAAAAAAAAAAACCCACCAAGAAAATTGTTTATCTGTAGGAGCTTTGCTTTAGTAGCCACGTCTGTGATTTGCTGGGGAAAATTATTATTAATCGAACAGTCAAGAGAATCGTTTCTTGATTACTACCAGCTGACATTCTGGGAGTGTTTCATCCAAATCTGAAGTAACTTCTATTTTTTTTTCCTCCATAAGATATGAAGAATGACCAGTTGTGTCAGGTAGACACCGAGCCTCAAAGAGCTTTGCTTCAGCTTAGGTCAGCCTCCAGGAAGTCTGGTTTTTATCTGATGTGGCCCCTCAGTCCATTCAGGTTTGTCACCAGAAAGGTTCCTTAACGCCTGCCTGTTAGCCTCATTTTGTATTCCAGGACAGGAAGTGATGAATCTTAAAACAATGTCACATGACTTGCAGAACGGATGCTAATGCTGGTCTTTCTCCATCTCTCTTGACCTCTGAACTTCCTTTTTGTCTTCCTCTGCCCATCCTTACTATGTCTTCTGACTCCCAGTGATTCCTAAAGCATTTAAATGTTTCAGATAGTCACACTCAGGTTTCTAACATAAACCCTAAAAACAACTTCTCACCCTTTCTCATACTTGCCAGAGCCCTTCCTGAAATGATGGAATTACTGTGTCATCTGACTGTAAGTCTCTGGTGGAGAATCCGGTCTGTCACTGGCCCTGCCCTGTTTGGCTCTTTTTTTTTTTTTTTTTTTTTTTTTAAATAAGAATATATAGGAAGACACAGGTAATAGACTTACCAAATCTGTAGGTGACTCAAAGCCAGTAAAGATACCTAACAAGACAAAATCAGCTTTGAAGATGATTTCAACTGGGTGGAATGCTGCTGGGAAACTAACACCCCTGCACAGAGAAATATATCTTACTTTCAGAGAATCCGAGGAAATTCAATTTCTATACGGGCTAGGGTGGTAACTTTTGAATCGGGCTTAATATAGGCCCCCGGAAGCAAGAAGCAGCTGCTGAAGACACCTTGCAGTGTACTTCTGGTTTCTACCTGAATTCTGGGTTCTCACACTTGTGTGACCAGTGCCTTCAACCCACCGAGCCACCTCCCCAGCCCTGTGTCTCATCTTTAGCCTCTTAAAGTAACAACTTAAGATCTGTACACAGGGATAAGAAGATGTATCGTGTGCCTGTCATGGCCCAAGTGTTAATACCTGAGTTCAATCCCCAGAGGCCACAGCTGTGGTGACACATGCTTCTGATCCCAGAGCTGGAGAGGTAGAGACAGGCATGGTCCCTGGAACTCATTGAACTCACTGGCCAAACAATTTATCCTATTTGGTGAGCTACAAGCCAGTGGAAAACCTTTTTTTTTTTTTTTTTTTTTTTCTGAGAAAGCAAGTTGGATAACTCTTAAAGAATGACATTTGAGGTTGTTTTCTGGCCTGTACATGCAAAACACACACACACACACACACACCGCAACTAAATAAAAAAAATGGTTTTACACAGTACCCGAGATGAATTTTGGTTTGGACAAAAGTCCTATAGCACGGGACTCATGCAAGAAATGGGCTGTGTTCATTCAGACATGGCTCGAGTTATGTCAGCTCTTGTCAGTTTCCCTGGGAGTCTGTGAGACTGTAGCTTCTTCAGTGTGACTCCAGGTACATTGTATCTATTTTCTATACAGTCGAAAAGGTCATCACACAGATCTGAGAGTGCTGCCATGCCTGTCATTGTCCTGAAAGCTTACTGCATGTAGGAAAATAGGACATATATTTGGGGTAAAGAACAGATACTATTTTTAAACAAATGTTACAAATATTTTGCGGTACATATTTCTACTAAAAATTATTTGCCCAGCTCAAAATCAGGATCAATTTTGAACGCTTGTGTTTTATCTTGGAAAGTCAGCATTATATAGACCTCCAAACACCCGGAGATACCGGCCTTATAACCTTATTGGGCATCTTTTCTGTTTTCTCAGACTGAGACTAAACCCCTCTTAGCTTCACCTAATATCCAGTCCCACACTCTTGCTGTTACCAACACCTCTCTGGTTTCTCCTCTAACAGGAATGACTGCAGATACTAAGTTTATTGGTATTGTCTCTTCCCCAGTTCACGTTGCCAGTCCTTTCCACTGACTCAAGTTGTTTCTCATAGTTCTAATCCTTGGTTCAAGTCATTTGGTTTGACAACTATGGCATCATGGTCACTAAATTTCATAACAGAGTGTGTCTTTTTCTCCCCCATTATATCAAAAGTAGCCCTCACAGTGGATGGAATACAGTAAAGTTCAGTAAAGCGTGGTTGAATTGTTGAGTGAGGGAATCAAAGAATAAACACCCTGTAGGCTGTTTGTTGGGATTGGTAGACCAGAGAGCTCTATCGGTTTCCACAGGAAAGGAATAAAAGATCTGGGGAAATCATTTTTATGTGTGTGTAAATGTGTGTAGGGGATAGGTTACATGTGTGTGCAAACGTATGGGGGCCAGATGACAACCTAGGTGGCATCCTTAGGAAGCCATCCACCTCCATTGACACAGGGTCTATCATTGACACAGGAGCTTCCCGTTTAGGCTAGACTGGCTGATGAATGAACCCCAGGAATGCCCCTGCCTCTGCCTTCCCAGCACTCTAACTGTAGCACATGCCATTTTATCTGACAGTCTCCTGTGGCTTCTTGCCACCACAATCAGTTTCTTATTAACTAAGCCATCCTGATTTTTTTTTTTAAGGAAGATATTTTGACTGCATAGAGTGGAATCACATCCGTGGCTGTTCCTTCCCTCTGCTTCAACACAGCATATGCCACCGACCTAGTCTCCTGAGGCCCGCAATGTGCAACTGGTGTGTGTGCTCACAGACCATGTGCCAGCTCCCTTGGCTTCAGACTGACAGAGCTCAAAAGCAAGGAAACAAACAGTTCCTGTTTGTGTGAAGTCAAAGGTCTCGGTTTTCTACTTCTGTTTTTGGGTGATATGTTTCTCTGCCTGTGTGTGGCCAAGCTTTCCCTGACCTTTTCAGAAGGAACAGGTTGTAACGATTTAAAATGCTGTGTGTTGCCTAAAAAAAGGCAGTTACAATGGAGCCCAAGCTGGTCCTTTAACACAGAAAGAAAGACTTGTAGGTGTGATGCGCACCCTCATCCTCCCAAACAACCCTGGGATTCTCAGATACGCACTGGTCTTCTGATACTGTTTCCTATGAAGGGAAGTGACATCTATAATTTTATGCATACATGAGGTGAGCAGAAATAAAATAGTCAGGGGAGTGGGGGCAACTCGTGTTATCTTAGAGGCAACATGGATGACATTCACAGGACATGGATGTGAATTTATGGTAGCTCCGTATGTTATATGCCAGCTATGGAAGCTGACTCTCTCTCTCTTTCTCTCTCTCTCTCTCTGTGTGTGTGTGTGTGTTGTAGTTGTGTAAGAGCATATACACATATGGATTTACAAAATAAGAATGTCTGGTAGAAACTCAACATTGGTTATGAAGACAGTGGCGATCTGAGCTTACAAGTGTAGAAGTAACTGTGTGTCTAAGGGAGAAGGGAAGCAGGCCTGGTGTCAATGGATTATCAGTGTGTCGTGCTTGTGTTTTTGTGTAGTAAGCAATATTCAGCAGCTAAATGTGACACCTGAATAAAGCAGGGGACACATGTGTGACCAGGATGTGATCACTGGTTATAATGTGTAACATGGATATATAGAGTACCGAACAACTGGGGGGAGGGGCTAGCATCGAGGCATGTGTGTCTGTTTGTAGGAAAGCTCTGTGAAAATTATCCGTGTCCGGTTACACGATCGTACCTGGAAGAGAGGAGAGACAGAGTGTGGGAGGCAGGGTGCATGCAGACTCACACACAGATGGGTTAGCAGGGAGTATACTTACGGTAAGCAGAGCCCCACCGCATCGGTGACGGTAGACCAGCATGCACAAGTTTAAGACAAGTGTGTTTGTTTGGTAACTGTATGTATTGTGCAGATCCCACAATCACGGTGACAGTAAGATCCTCCAAGAAGGACAAGCAAGTCACCCTTCTACAGATTTCCTTTCTGACCTTCTTATCCTATGCGTATTGTTTTGAGGGACCAGGAAGGTGTCCTCCCTGGTGACCATCTATAAAAGAAGACCTTAGCTCCCAATGTGCTGCTCACTTGACATATCTGGAAAGCAAACAGGCAGAGATTCTAACACAGTGGCCCTTGGCTTCGTACTGGATGTAGCTTTCTTTGCGCTGAGAGCCAGATGGAAGGGTAATTCACAACATTACCAACGTACAGCTTTGTGCCATCATCCTGGCATCCGAGCTCGAACTGCACGGCACAAAATCATCAAGGAGATCCTGGTGTTCTCAATGGGGATTATGTCAGAAGGGGCAGTTACTGTAATGGTCTGAGATTTGATTAGGGTGGGCACAGGGACGGACGGGGGGTGACTAAGGTTGCAGAAACGTGGGTTTGGCCTTTTGTTGTTTTGTTTTGAAACTTTGGTTTTGTGAGACAGGGTCTCACTATGTAGACCAAGCTGACCCAGACTTCACAGAGATGCAGCTGCTTCTGCCACAGCTCCACAGAGCTGGGATTCAAGGCATGCCCCACCACACCTGGGTCATTACAGTTGTCCCTCCTCTGAGGACACTGCTCTGCTCCAAACCCTGCTCATCTAGCAGTGCAAAGCTAAGACTCAGAATGGGTGAGTGTCCTGTTCAAGATGAATGACATCATGGGCAGTCAGGAGGTGTCTTTGGGGGTTCTTTTTTGTTTGGTTTGTTGTTGTTGTTATTGTTGTTTTTGGTTTTTGTTTGTTTTGCCAATTTAAGGTTTTCTAAGATGCCCTACATAGTAGTCTTCTGTTACTTAATATTTTGTTTTCAGCTTAGTTTGTTCAACTCTGAAAATAGCATCTGAATTGAGTGAGCATTACCAGACACAGTGATTTCTCCCAGCATGATGTAGAGAAGGGACAAGTTCCTCGCACAACAACGGAGGAAAGGCCAGAGGCCGTGCTAGAAGCCTTGATTGACAGTAGGGGTGGGACCGGTTTCAGTGAAACCCAAAAGATGCTCAGTCCTGGGGTTGGCACCCAGGCACAATAGGCAAGGATACCAAGTGGCTCAGAAAAAAGGTTTTCCATGTAGTATATATTTTAGAAAGAAGCTGGTCATCCAAAATCATGACGCCAAGGCCCAAGAGGAAATAGAAAAATATTTACATCTTTGTAAACTGAGCTTCCTTCCTTTCTGATAACTCTGGCTTGTATGTCTAGTTGAATAAGACTAACCAGCACAGCATCTTTACCTCCCCAACTTACCCTCAGTTAAAAAGGGGTGCAGTGGAGCGCTTGTGGGCTCACACCTTTAATCTCAGCACTCAAGAAGAGGCTAGCCTGGTCTACAGAGAGAGTTCCAGGACAGCCAGGGCTGCACAGATGAACCCTGTCTCATCAACAACAAAATAATAATAATAAAAGAAAAAAAAAAAAAAAACCAACCTCCTGTAGCCCAAACTGTTCTCAAACTCACTAAGCAGCCAAGGATAACCTTGAAGCACCGGTCCTCCCGCTCCCAAGAGCTGCCCTCAGGCCTGGCACGGCCTCCGCTTAGAAATTAGAGATAACTTTTCTGAGCCTTTAAAATTTATCTGCCATTTCCTTTCTGCTTTCTTTGATCCCAAGGTTAGTTCTTTTATGGCTCAAAAAGCCAAACAATGAAAATGAACACAGAATTTAAGAAATGGGCTAACTGTTTAAATACAGACTCTCATGTATAAAGTGTAAAATGCTGACTATGGTACAAAGTTATAGAGAAATGGTATGTTTATACCAAACAGGTTGTTCAGGGGAAGCACAAAGCAAAGTTCTGCTTCTTTTATCTGCAGATATTTTTATCTTTCACTTCCTGTGCTAACTGCCATCAGCCCGATGCAGTCAGAGGCTCGAAACTCCCAACCTATAACCCTATTAAAAAATGGGGTACAGAGCTAAACAAAACGTTCTCAGTTGAGGATCACCGAATGGCCGAGAAACATCTGAGGAAGTGCTCGACATCCTTAGCCATCAGGGAAATGCAAATCAAAAGAACCCTGAGATTCCACCTCACACCAGTCAGATTGGCCAAGATCCAAAAATCAGATGACAGCAGATGCTGGAGAGGCTGCGGAGAAAGAGGAACACTTCTCCACTGTTGGTGGGGTTGCAAACTAATACAACCACTCTGGAAATCAGTCTGGCGATACCTCAGAAAATTGGATATAGTACTACCTGAAGACCCAGCTATTCCACTTCTGGGCATATACCCCAGAGACACTTTAATACACAACAAAGATATATGCACCACAATGTTCATAGCGGCTCTATTTATAATAGCCAGAAGCTGGAAAGAACCCAGATGTCCTTCAGAAGATGAATGGATACAAAAATTGTGGTACATTTACACAATGGAATACTACTCAGTCACCAGAAACAATGACTTAACCAAATTCTTAAGAAAATGGCTGCATCTAGAGAATATCATCCTGAGTGAGATAACCCAGTCACAAAAGAACAGACATAATATGCAGTCACTGATATTGGGATGCTAACCCCAGAGGCTTGCACTCCCCCAGAAACAACTCACAGACTGTATGAAGTCCAAGAAATAAAGAAAACAAAAAAAATATATATATATTTACAAAACAAGAAGACTTTGACTATTTCCATGTTGCGTTTTGTTTTGCATGTACTTTACGCTTATGGTAACTATTAGGTTTTCAATGCATACTGTCAAGCCCTTGAAAAAATCAAGTACTGACTAAAAAATTTATTCACATAATTTTATGTAAAAATTATTTTAATATCTGAAAAAACAGTACTGACAAAAATGTATAATTTTAAGCAAAAAATGTTTAAAATCTGTACATTTATCTTTGTTTTGTAAAATAAAGTCGTTAAAAAAAAAAAAAAGCTCCAAGGAGCCAGAAAAACTAAATTTAGATTAAAGATTAATTTAAATGCATTCACAGATTCAATTTAGACTTAAAAAAAATGAAGCTATTTATCTTCTTCAGCAAGTTATTGATGTTAAAGCTGAATAAATGTCAAGATATATTATATGAAAATGATTTATTAAAAAAAAAACAAACAGGGAGTTTCCTAAGGAATAAAAAAAAATTATTATTATTTTTTCATCCACCGGGGTTGACGTGATGGCTCAGTAGTTAAGAGCAGGTACCGGTACCATTTGTGCAGAAGACCTGAGTTCAATTCCTGGCACCCATATCTGGCAGCTCACAACTGTAACTCCAGCTCCGACGAAGCTGATGTCCCTCTGTCCTCCCCAGTCATACAGAGACAAAAACATAGCTGTAATCTTAGTAATCAGGAAGGATAATATTTTATGTAGTTTTTCAAATACAATTAACTTTCTGGAGGAATAAAACATGTTTTAAACTTTTTTTGGAGACAATCTCACTATATAGCTTTGAGTGGCTTATAACTTACTATGTACACCAGGGGCTGGAGAGATGGTCCAGTGATCGAGAACAGTGGCTGCTCTTCTAGAGGACCCTGGTTCAATTCTGAGCACCATATGGCAGTCCATTCCTGTCTGTAACTCCAGTTCCAGGGGATCCCACAACCTCACACAGACATACATGCAGGGAAAACACCAACGAATATAAAAACAACAGCAACAACTATTATTATTAATTATTATTATTATTATTATTATTATTATTATTATTATTTTCATCCACCGGGGTTGACGTGAGGAATTATAATTATAAAATTATAAAAAAAGAATGCATACAATATGAATCTACTATATGTACTCGTGTATACTAACTTTTAAAACAAGCAAATCTAATCTATGTTGACAGAAGTCAGAAACAATAGTTACCTCATGGATTTGGATGACTCAAATGGGGGCATGGGGAGGATTTCTGGGGTGCTGGGAATGTTCTAGGTACCTTTTAAAAAACATATCAAGCCATTTGCGTACTTTTCTGTATGTAAATTATACCCCAACAAACATGAGGAGGGGCACTCTTGCAACTGGCACACAGTCTGCCACCGCCCTCAGCCCCAGAGACGATAGGGGCCCAAAATAGAAGATGGAGAGAGAGACACATGGGGGAAGAGAGGTCTGGAGCTTCCTTTCGGTGGTAGATGAGGGAAGAGGTATTTGGAGTGAGTCAGTGAGTTCCAGTTTGGGCAGTAAGATCGATGTTGACAGCATCCATTGAGACAGAGGACACAGGAGGTGGAACAGGCTTGGCGTCTTCTGACCAAGCCAGAAAGACTCCTGGAAGAAGAAAAACTGGGTGTAGTCAAGACAAGCTAGCCACTCTCTCCTCCTATCTGGCAAGAAGAGGTTTATAATCTCAGCTTGAGTCACCTGCATGTTACTGGCACTGGAAAAGCAGGCTCAAGCCAGTCAGAGCAGCTGAGAAAAGACTTTAAGGAGTTGCTATCCCCCTGTGAATGGGATCCTGTAGTTGGATGACAAGAATTGCAGGGGAAATTGACTTAAATCAAGTTCATTCCCAAGTGCCAGGAAACAGACAGGGCAGGGCAAGGCAGGACAAAGGGGGTAAGCCAGGGACTACTATCTCTAGCCTTGTGGTGAGAACACAGCTCTGGAGGCCTCTGAGCATGTACTTGGTGGCTGTGTGAGATTAGTGCTACACAGGGAGGAGGCGGACTCCAGAGCCAAACAGGTCTAAACCTTGTAGCTATCACTTGCTTGGCCTGTTGCCTGAGAGCAAGCCAGCCAGATAGGAGCAGCCTCGTTTTTTTTTTTTTTTGGTTTGTGCTTGTTTTCTTTTGTAAAAGTATTTTGTAAAAAAAAAAATACCCACATAACCAAATTTGATGCTGAAATGAATTCATGTATCATTTACCAATCACAGTTGTTCAATTTACATAGTTTTATTTTTTTGCTATGGATATAATATGTGATCCATCTTCAAGTCCTAAGGGGTAGAGCTGGTCTCTTCAGACTCACTTCACCCAATATAATGACATTTTTGGATTTACTGGGCCTCAAATATCCCCCCCCCCTTTTTTTTTCTCTTTCAGTATCGAGGATTGAACCCAGGGCCTTATGCATTTGAGGCAAGTGCTCTATTGTTGAACTACATTCTCGGTCCTCAAAAGGCTTTCCTGTATCAGAGAGCCAAGACACATTCCCTCTTAAACATGGTCTAAAAAGAGTAACTCCTAGTTCTCAGGGGAACCTCTTTATTCTGTTCATTCATTTTTGATCACCCACCTTTCACAAAAAATACTATTAATTTTTGTCTTATAAATCTCAGAGATTGGAATTGGGTTTGTAAATCTATTATTTTCAAGGCCTAAATGTGAAATGCATAGCTTGGGTTCATTGGACAGCATTTAACCAGAAGTCTTAAAACAACAAAGATTCTGATTACAGAAACATCTTCCTCTTACTCATCCGAAGTCTAGAAGGAAGAGCTCTCTCAGATTAGCCTGGCAGCTCTCTGGGGACAAAGGACTTCCTTCAACCTACTCTATGTCTGTCCCCCACCTCCGTGCCTGTTTGCTAACCCACAAGGTTTTTGTGTTGCCAGATCACAGCCTCAGATTCAGGCCAGAAAGCAGAGAAAAGGAGAGAACAATTTCAGATACGGCCTTAATGAAAGTCCCGAGAACATTTCAGTTCAGGTTTCAGTGACCAAACCAGCTGTGAGGAAGCAAGAAAACAATACTGGCAGTAGAATTTAGATTCTGTCACTAGGGAAATAGAAAAGGCTCCCTGTTGAGAGAACAGCTAGTATCATGTTGTCAAGGGTTTCATTTGTTCAATGTTTATTATTATATGATCTTTATTAGACACTATTCCTAACAACAAGAGAAAATGAAAGAAAAACTCCCATCTTCATAGAGATTTACAGAAACAATATAAACGGCATATTAAGTGACTACTGCATGTTAGACGTGGTTCCTCTTCCTCCTCCTCCTCCTCTCTTCCTCCTCCTTCCTCTTCCTCCTCCTCCTCTTCTTCTTCTTCTTCTCCTTCTCCTTTTCCTTCTCCTCCTCTTCCTCCTCCTTCTTCTTCTCTTCTTCTTCCTCCTCCTCTTTTTTGAGACAAGGTTCCTGTATAGTCCCTAGCTGGAGCTCACAATGTAGACTAGCTGGCCTTAAACTCACAGAAATCCTGCCTCCCAAGATAAACTCTCATGTGGTTTATTGCTGTGCAGCCAGGCTAGCTGGCCGTCACGCATGCAGGGATTTCCTCATTTGACCTCTCACCTCTCTGTAGGCAAACTGGGATTATAGGTGATCGCTACTGCTCCTGGCTCTTGGTGGGGTCTGGGGTTTCAAACTCGGGTCCTCATACTTGCGCAGTGAGCTTTTTAACCTGCCAAACCATCTCACCAGTCCGTTTTCAATACGAGGCACATTTAAAGTTCATCAGAGTTACAGATGAGCAGGAGACACCAGGCAGAGCTGGTGTCTGCTTGCCTTAAAACTCCGAGAACTGAAATATTAAATCCATCAGTCGCATGATTGACCCCAATATCAGAAAAGGGGGTAGTGTCAAGTTATCCATCAGACAAGGCTTTTAATTCTTAAGTAATGAGATGAGGCATTTGGGAAGGTTTTGCTGGATTTGGGGATCTCTAAAGTCCCAGCTGCTTCAAAAAAAAAAAAGGCCAGAAATTTCTCCTGGGCAGAGATTTAAAAACTACTGTCTTACGCCTTTTCTCCATGCCAACGTCCCTTTCTGCATATACGTGTATTAAAAACTGCTTTACGTGATGGCCGGGAAGTAGTGGCTCACGCCTTTAATCTTAGTACTCACTCGGGAGGCAGAGACAGTGAGTTTGAGGCCAGCCTGGTCTACAGAGCTAGTTCCAGGACAGCCAGGGTATGTATATCCTATGAGGAGTGAGCAGGAGACAGTTGTTACAGACAAGGTCTAGAAATTGGTCAAATGCCCTCACAAGTAGGAAGTGTCCTCTTTCTCCTTTAGGAACTGTAGCTTTGATTGGAGACAGTGACGGCATCACTAGTTGCTCAATACAGAAACCTAGATGTCATCTCCATCTCTTTTGTCCCTCCCACATGTGATCAAGGTATGCTTTTGACTAAGCATCCTAAGTGCTCTTAGATTTTGTCATCCCACCTTTACCTCTGCCGTGGCATTCCCAAATCCATGCCTTACCCTATCTTGCCTACTACTCAGCGTGTGGTTAGGGGTTTGGTTATATTAAAAAATCCTCCAGGAGAGAGGTCAAGCTACTAAATTGAATCAATCGATACCTTTGATGATTTCAGGTTACTGGACCAAGGACATGTTATTTTGGGAGAAAGACTCTGTATTTGTGTTAATAGGAAAGGAGAAAAGGCTCTGGACCCCTTCCAGAGTAATATGGATCAGGTATGACAGGGGAAGCCCTCCTAAAGATGTTGGTTACAGAAAAGAAAAATTTGAGAACATCAGAGAAGGCAGGTGACTTGAATTACTGATTCCTACATATGGGAGCAGTCCAGTAACTGGCTTGGACATAAAAATGTCCCTAGCCAAAACTTCAGCTAAAGATATACAATGAATTTTGTTGTTTATGAAATCCTTAAGATTTTTTTTGTGTCATCCTTTACATAGCATAAATAAAGATGTATTACAATTGGTTATTGATCAAATTAACTCTAAGACAGTTGCCTTTTACCTGCTCAACGAAGGAGCAAAAATTCACCCTTAACTGATCTGTGTATCTTGCACAATCCATACGAATATCCTTAGAGTACTAAAATTTTGGTTGTGAGGTTTATATACTGCAGAATGCACAGCTCTGGCAGGTTTCATCCTTGGGAATGCTGATATGGCCTGCTGTTCCTGCCTCCTGCCTCCTGAAACTATCTCCAGAGAACTGCTTCCAAAACAGCTTCAGAAATAGCTGGTGATTCCAGATGACCTCGCTTCATCCAACCTTTCAGACAGATCAAGTCAAACCCTGAGCCTTCTAAGCAGACAGAGACTGGATAACAGATACTAAAGCTAGTTTTCTTAAATCTAATCAATTTTTCTAATTTTCCTACCCTCCCTACCCCATTAAAGAATCTTCCATCACCCCTATTCAGCAGGAAAAAGTTTCTGAGAGTCATTGTCACGATCCCTTGGGTTTGAGTGTCTGGTTATGGTTATTTTATAAATTATAAATAGGATGGCATTTTTAAGGTATAATTTGGAAATGGCCATAATTTTAAACAGGGAGTAAATAGATGAGATAGGTTAATAAATTTATTCTTGAACAAAACATTGTGTAGCCATAATCTTACACTGATAGAAATTTTTATAATTGATATAAAATTGAAGTTATAGTTTCTTACATTGGTATAGAATTTATATATTGATATAGATTTAAGGTTTTCATTGGTATAAATTTTTATATATTGATATAAATTTTTAAATGAATAGTATTACTCTTAGATAGACATTATGATGCAACTCATTTAAGAATAAAAGGTTTTGACCCAGTCCTTCTATAGCTGCTGTTACAAACTGTTTAGGATGATTAAGTAACACAAGTTAAAGACCAGATAATAAACTCATGGTTATATTAGATTCTGATTTAATTATAATAAAATCCCTTCAATAGTATTCAAATAAAAATAGCTAAGAGTGGTTTGTTTAACAGTTCAGATATATTTTACATAGTCTTCAAAAACATCAGAAATCTATAGAATATTACATTTAATATTATTTCATTATTTAAGATTATTTGACAACAAGACATGTCTGCTCTTGACAGTACCCCCTTTATATAGTTCAAAGAAGATATTGAATATCATTACGTCCAGGTGGAGTTGCTAATCATGGCAAGGTAGCCACTGGGCAGAAATTGCTCTAATTTACCTGCAGTCAAAGAATATTGTCCAAGAAAGGACACATACAAGATAGTAAACAGCTTAGCTCTGCTAAGACGGGGTAAGCTAGTCCTTCATATTTCCTACTTCACATAAGATGGTTTGGCAGAAGGCTAAAGACAGATGCTCCAATGTTATAAGAAATTAATGGACTGTTCAGACAGCCAGTTGTCTCTCCAAATTATATAATTTTGGAAGCTAGGTCTTTGTGCTTCCTACATATTCAGGTAATAATTTGTTCTTGGAATATCTGACAGGGTTGAAGACTAATTTATAGTCTCATAATCAAACCTAAGTTGTTTAACATTTAGAAAGATCTAGATTTGAGATGATGATTTTCAGACGGTAGTGCAAGTCAATATTAAAAATAATTCAAGTATAGAACTATAGACTTGACAGGCCTGGTGAGACGGTGCTCAGAGTAGCCAGGAAGCAGAGAGGTCTGTGCTGAGTGCTCAGAAAGTGCCCCCCCAATTGGTTCAGGGGAGCAGGAACCCTGCCTTAGGGTCTCTGTTTCCACCCGGCGGCCCTTGTGTGCAGAACAGGTGCTCAGGCCATCTGCGACCAGGAACAGCGGAGATCCAGGGACACAGGAAAGGTACACGGGAGAGACAAGAACCAATCACTGACAACAAGACCATGTATAACCACAGACAACAAGATGGCAAGAGGAAAGCGAAAGAATGTACCCCAGGGAAATCAAGACAACTTGGCAACACCAGAACCCAGCTTTCCCATCACAGCAAACAGCGGAATGCCAAACACTCCAGAAAAAGAAGACTCAGACCCGAAATCATACTTCAAGATGATGATAGAGATCCTTAAATAAGAACGGGAGGAAAAGCATAAAGAAATAGAAGCTTTTAAAGAGGAAACAAGAAAAACACTCAAAGAACTAGAGGAAAACAGAATCAAAGAGATGAAGGAATGGAAGAAGGAATTTAAAATGGAAATGGAAACAATAAAGAAAATACTAAAATAGGCAACCCTAGAGGTAGAAAACCTAAAAAGGAAATCAGGAGTCACAGAGGCAAGCATCTCCAACAAACTACAAGAGATGGAAGAGAGAATCTTGGGGGCCGAAGACAACATTGGAAACAGACAAAACAGTCAGAGAAGATGCAAAAGCCAAAAAGCTCCTAACCCAAAATGTCCAGGAGATCCAGGACACAATGAAAAGACCAAATCTAAGGATAATAAGAATAGAAGAGGGAGAAGAATATCAACTAAGAGGCACAGTAAATATCTTCAACAAAATCGTAGAAGAAAACTACCCTACCATTAAGAATGAGATGACCATGAGCATAAAAGAAGCCTTCAGAACTCCAAATATGTTGGACCAGAAAAGAAATTCCTCCCGACACATAATAGTCAAAACACCAAGTGCCCAAAGCAAAAAAGAATACTAAAAGCAGTAAGGAAAAAAGGTCATGTAACATATAAAGGCAGACCAATCCGAATCACACCAGATTTCTCAACAGAGTCTATGAAAGCTAGAAGAGCCTGGACATACATCATGCAGACCCTAAGAGAACACAAGTGTCAGCCCAAGCTTCTATACCCAGCAAAACTCTCATAGATAGAGAGACCAAGATATTCAAAGACAAAACTAAATTTACACAATATCTGACCACAAACCCAGCACTACAACGAATTATAGGTGGAAAACCCAAGGAGGGAAACTACATCCTAGTAAAAACAAGAAAATACCAAAGCAAGAAAACCAAAAGAAGAAAAACACATACACACAATTCTACCTCCAAAAGCAAAAATAGCAGGAAACAGCAACCACTATTCCTTAATATCTGTTGACATAAATGGATTCAATTCCCCAATAAAAAGATATAGGCTATCAGACTGGATACATAAACAAAACCCAGCATTTTGCCGCATACAGGAAACTCATCTCAGAGACAAAGACAGACACTATCTCAGAGTAAAAGGTTGGGAAAAAACCTTACAAGCAAATGGCCCCAAGAAGCAAGCTGGAGTGGCTATTCTAATATTGAATAAAGTAGATTTTCAACCAAAAGTTATCAAAAAAGTTAAGGAAGGACACTTTTTACTCATTACAGGGAAAATTTGTCAGAAGAAACTCTCAATCCTTAACATATATGCTCCAAATACAAGAGCACCCATATTTATAAAAAAAACCGTACTAAAGCTCAAAAAAATACATTGCACCCCACACAATAATAGTGGGAGACCTTAACACCCCACTCTCACAAATGGACAAATCATGGAAACAGAAACTGATAAAGGACACAGTGAAACTAGCAGATGTTATGAACCAATTAGAATTAATAGATATCTACAGAACATATCATCCTAAAACAAAAGAATACACCTTCTTCTCAGCACCTCACGGCAACTTCTCCAAAACTGACCATATAATCGGTCACAAAACAAGCCTCAATATATATAAGAAGATTGAAATACTCCCATGTATCCTACCAGGTCACCATAGTCTAAGGCTGCTCTTTAACAAAAACAAAGACAACAAAAAGCCCATATACACATGGAAACTAAACAATGCTCTGTTAAATGATAGCATGGTCAAAGAAGAAATAAAGAAAGAAATAAGGATTTTCTAGAATTTAATTTAAACGAAAACAAAACATACCCAAACCTATGGGATGCAATGAAAGCAGTACTGAGAGGAAAACTCATAGCTCTGAGGGGTTCCGAAAAAAAACTGGAGAAAGCATACACTAGCAAGTTGACAAAACAGTTGAAAGCTCTAGAACAAAAAGAAGCAGATATACCCAAGAAGAGTAGACGGGAAGAAATAATCAAACTCAGAGCAGAAAATGACCAAATAGAAACAAAAAGAACCATTCAAAGAATCAACAAAACCAAGAGCTGGTTCTTTGAGAAAATTAACAAGATTGATAAACCCTTAGCCAGACTAACTAGAGGGCAAAGAGAGAGTATCCAAATTAACAAAATCAGAAATGAAAGTGGAGACATAATAACTGAAACTGAAGAAATGCAAGAAATCATCAGATCCTACTACAAAAGCCTGTACTCAACAAAGCTGGAAAATCTGGAGGAAATGGACGAATTCCTAGACAGATACCAGATCCTAAAGTTAAACCAGGACCAGGTAAACCATCTAAATAATCCTATAACACCTAAAGAAATAGAAGCAGTCATCAAAAGCCTCCCAACAAAAAAAAGCCCAGGTCCAGATGGGTTCAGTGCAGAATTTTATCAGACATTTCTTGATGACCTAATACCAATACTCTCCAAACTATTCCACAAAATAGAATCTGATGGAACACTACCGAACTCGTTTTTCGAAGCCACAATAACCCTCGTTCCTAAACCACACAAAGACC
This sequence comes from Micromys minutus, assembly GCF_963924665.1. NCBI lineage: Eukaryota > Metazoa > Chordata > Mammalia > Rodentia > Muridae > Micromys > Micromys minutus. The sequence continues at coordinate 17,758,594 of NC_137963.1, read as the reverse complement.
CTACAAGGAAAGAGAACTTCAGACCAATCTCACGTATGAACATTGATGCAAAAATACTCAACAAAATCCTAGCAAACCAAATCCAAGAACACATCAAAACGATCATTCACCATGACCAAGCAGGCTTCAGCCCTGGGATGCAGGGATGGTTTAATATACGGAAATCCATCAACGTAATCCACCATATAAACAAACTCAAAGAAAAAAAACCACATGGTCATCTCACTAGATGCTGAGAAAGCATTTGACAAAATTCAACACCCCTTCATGTTAAAAGTCTTGGAAAGAACAGGAACCCAAGGCCCATACCTAAACATAATAAAAGAAATATACAGCAAACCAACAGCCAACATCAAACTTAATGGTGGGAAACTTGAAGCAATCCCACTAAAATCAGGGACTTGAAAAGGCTGCCCACTCTCCCCTTACCTATTCAACATAGTACTGGAAGTCCTGGCCGGAGCAATTAGACAGCAAAAGAAAATCAAAGGGATAAATAGTGGAAAGGAAGAAGTAAAAACATCACTGTTTGCAGATGACATGATAGTGTACTTAAGTGACCCCAAAAATTCCACCAGAGAACTTCTACAGCTGATAAACAAGTTCAGCAAAGTGACTGGATATAAAATTAACTCAAACAAATCAGTAGCCTTCCTCTACTCAAAGGACAAACATACAGAGAAAGAAATTAGGGAAAAGATACCCTTCACAATAGTCACAAACAATATGAAATACCTTGGTGTGACTCTAACTAAGCAAGTGAAGGACCTGTATGACAAGAACTTCAAATCTCTAAAGAAGGAAATCGAGGAAGATCTCAGAAAATGGAAAAATCTCCCATGCTCATGGATTGGGAGGATCAACATTGTAAAAATGGCCATCTTACCAAAAGCAATCTACAGATTCAATGCAATCCCCATCAAAATTCCAACCCAATTCTTCATAGAGTTGGAAAGAGCAATATGCAATTTCTTCTGGAATAACAAAAGACCTAGAATAGCGAAATCCATCCTGAAAAACAAGAAAATACCTGCAGAAATCACTATCCCTGACCTCAAGCTATATTACAAGGCAATTGTGCTAAAAACTGCATGGTACTGGTACAGAGATAGGCACATGGCTCAATGGAATAGAATAGAAGATCCAGAAATGAGCCCTCACATATATGGTCACTTGATTTTTGACAAAGGAGCTGTAAACATTCAATGGAACAAGGACAGCCTCTTCAACAAATGGTGTTGGTCCAACTGGCACTCAGCATGCAGAAGAATGAAAATAGACCCTTTCTTATCTCCTTGTACAAAGCTCAAGTGCAAGTGGATCAAAGATCTCCACATTAAACCAGGTACACTGAAATTATTAGAAGAGATAGTAGGGAAAACCTTAGAACACATAGGCACAGGAGAAAATTTCCTGAATGGAATACCAATGGCTTGTGCTCTAAGGTCAAATATCAACAAATGGGACTTAATGAGATTGCAAAGTTTCTGTAAGGCTAAGGACATTGTCAAGAAACAAAACAGCAGTCAACAGATTAGGAAAAGATCTTTACCAGCCTCACATCAGATAAGGCTTAATATTCAAGGTATACAAAGAACTCAAGAAGTTATACACAAGAGAATCAAACAACCCTATTAAAAAATGGGGTATAGAGCTAAACAAAAAGTTCTCAGTTGAGGAATATTGAGTGGCTGAGAAGCATCTAAGGAAGTGCTCAACATCATTAGCCATCAGGGAAATGGAAATCAAAACAACCCTGAGATTCCACCTCACACCAGTCAGAATGGCTAAGATCCAAAACTCAGATGACAACAGATGCTGGTGAGGTTTCAGAGAAAGAGGAACACTCCTCCACTGTTGGTGGGGTTGTAAACTAATACAACCACTCTGGAAATCAGTCTGGCGATTCCTCAGAAAATTGGACCTAGTACTACCTGAAGACCCAGTTATTCCACTTCTGGGCATATACCCCAGAGACGCTCCAACATACAACAAAGACACATCCACCAGAATGTTCATAGTAGCCCTATTTATAATAGCCAGAAGCTGGAAAGTACCCAGATGTCCTTCAGTAGATGAATGGATACAAAAATTGTAGTATATTTACACAATGGAGTACTACTCAGCTATCAGAAACAACGACTTTATGAAATTCTTAAGAAAATAGATGCATCTAGAGAATATCATCCTGAGTGAGATAACCCAGTCACAAAAGAACAGACATAATATGCAGTCACTGATACTTGGATACTAACCCCAGAAAGCTCAGAATACCCCAGAAATAACTCACAGACTATATGAAGTTCAAGAAAAAACAAAGGCCAAAAAAAAAAAAAAGAAAGAAAATGAAAAACCTTTATGCTTAATCTTTACACACCAAGATAACTTTGACTAATTCCAGGTTACATCTTGTTTTACATGTACTTTATGCTCATTGTAACTAGTAAGATCTTAATGCACACTAATAAACCTTTAAAAAAAAAAAACAAGTACTGACAAAAATGTATTCATATACTTTTATGCAAAAATGCTTAAAATCTGTACATTTATCTTTGTTTTTTAAAATAAAATTGTTCAATTAAAAAAAGAACTATAGACTCAGTTAGAATAGATGGTAAAAAATATATCTAAATTGATAAAATTTGATGGACTTGATGCCTTTAGTATATATTATACCTCATAATTTACATGACTGTTATAATTATGTTCAATGTATATCTAAAAGAAAAGTCCTTTTTATTGGACAAAAGGGGAAATGTATCAGTTTATGTTCTCATGCTAATTATGTTACCCCACAATTAGCCTGTTTGTAATGTCTCACACATAGGCTAAAGAAAGCCTGCCCCCAGTTGGCTCTGATTGAGAATAACGTTGCTAATGGCCAATGGTTGGACAGAGAGACAAAGGCAGGACTTTTAGGATTCTAGGGCAAAAAAAAAAAAAAAAAAAAAAAAAAAAAAAAAAAAAAAAAAAAAAACCACAGAGGAGAAAGAGGGGATTCCTCCATGACAAGGGTGTAAGAGACAGACCACAGCTAAAAGGTACAAGAGGCAGAGATGACCAAAATATAGGTACAAATGAAAAAGCAGCCCCAGAAAGGGTCCATATATATATATATATATATATAATACATATAAAATATAGATTCAGTAAGAAATAATCCAGAGATATCGAAGGAGAGAGTATGGAGGGTTTGGGCGGCAGCTTCTAGAAACTTGGCAGGGTTTTTGACATTGGGCCAAGACAAGAAGGAAGGCTTCAGGTAAGAATTTTACTTTGGGCTAGGACAAAGAAGTAGGCTCAGATATCTTGGTCATCCTGATAAGCCCCTAGAAACATCGATCACAGGACTTTGTAATGGCCCTGCCTGTTCCTCGACTATTTGTGTTTACTGTCTGGCTTGTCTCTTAACCTAGAACTGACCTATTACTTGCATGTAATTAAAATGGTATAAAAGCAGACTGAGAAAAATAAATCTACTTCAGTCTCAGCACTGGCTGGGGTCATGCTACAGTGTTGTCTAACTGTATTTTTTCTTTTTTAATCCTCACTCCTGCCCTGGAGAACCCATGGACTGACTGAGCTGGTTTGGCCAGGAGAATGTCTTAGCCATGCAGAGGTTTGGAAGTGCCCAACCATTATGCTGCTTAAGACGTATTGAAAATGAGCCAACATATACATGTCTTCCATGCATAAATCCAAAACTCTTGGGCAAGTACAGAAGACACACCCGCCAAGAGATTAAAACAGATTACTACTACACTCATAGGCTGTAATGGCGATCTTGTCACAAAGTCCATTTCACTGTGGCCAGGACGTCTAAGACGCTCCACTGACAGCATCATGCCCTGCTAACTTCGCAGCATCCATTACTTGACTCTTTTTATGGCCCTAAAAATCTTTCATTTTTATAACAGGCTGAAAGACTGTCCCGGTCAGCTTCCAAAAGGAGGCTGACTGGACGAAGACAGAGAGACTTTAAAGAGAAGATTCTTGCATCTGTAGAGATGAAGAGAAGGAAGAACTGAAAGTAGTAAGTTATTATATAGGGTTTAGCCATCAACTATCTTAAGAAACACTAACTTTCACAAAGTTGGATTGATCTAGGTGAAGGAGTGTGGCTTCTAATATAACTGGAGAAAAGGCAGCAATTAGCCAGGTCTGCTAGATATGGCAGGAAAATGTTGGTGCCTCTAACATGATTAAAGTTTGGGCTTGCTGATAATATGTTTTGTTCAAAGATTATACCTCTAGTAGGCAGCTCTAAGGGGATAGCACAGGATAACAGACACCTACTAAGTCCTGGTTGGCCATTAAGTCATATAGTTCCTTTATGAGGATAAGTATAATTCTGTCTGATGGGCAGGATGACTCTGGGTAATCCCTGGGTTAGGGTTGCTAGAAAAGAACAGCACCCGTTAAGTTCAAAAGACGTCGTGACAATAACTTTGTTAGGTAAATCGCCCACTAATCCAAAATGGCCAGACTTGCTGGGTTCTTTTTAATCGCTCAGAGTGTAACATGGGACTGGAACCAAAAAGATGGCAGGATATGTGGAATGTTAAATCCTATCATGTCTATAAGCTGTTAAAATGCCCTGTTGGGGATGGTTTCTCTTAGGGTGTTAGCCAGAACTGAATGCATGCTATTATTAAAGAGCTTTTTCCTTATTCCCTGAGAGTTTGAGTATTCTCACAGGGGTGGGTTAGGGTGGATGGAAACTTACTTACCTTGCGTCTTCAATATGGCCTCAAGTGTACTCAGAAATGGGATCACCATGACCTTTTATACCTTCTTGAAGTTTCTAAAATTATCATCAGGTGCTGAACTACTGGACACAGAATTCCTTTTTCAAAAAAATCACACTCCCACTGATAGCCCAACCCTCTAGGGAGAGGGGAACCTTTCTAAACTAACACTTTGGAAATTGTAACATTTTCTTAAAATCTAAAAGTGACTAGTCTTTAAATTCTTTTGGTTTGGTTTGGCTATTTTGTCTCATTTTGCTTGAGACAAGAGTTTCTCTGTGAAACCCTGGCTGTCCTAGAACTCACTCTGTAGACCAGGCTAGCCCCCAACTCAGAGATCTACCTGCCTCTGCTTCCAGAACGCTATGATTTAAGGCATGCGTCACCTCACCCATGTTTGTATTTTATTGTATTTTCATACTAAAAGGCTCAGTGAGTGGGGAACTAGAGAGATGTCTCAGCATCTCAAGAGCATTTGCTGCTCTTCCAGAGGATCCAAGTTTGGTTCACAGCACCATGTCGCCTGGCTCGCAACTGCCTCCAGGAGATCGGGTGTCCACGGATACCCCCACACACGTGTGGTGACACATGCTTAATCCTAGAACTCCAGAGGTAGAAGCAGCCGGATCACAAGCTCACGATCATCCTTGGCAACATCAGGAGTTTGAAACTAGCCTGAGCTACACGGGACCCTGTCTTGGAGAAAAACAAGAAAGGAAAAAGCTAGCTTTCTTAAAATCATTGCTCACCAGGCATGGTGACCTACACCTTTAATTAGGAGGTAGAAGCAGGTAGATCTATGTGAGTTCAAGGCTAGCCTGGTCTGTAAAGTCAACCAGAGCTATACAGAGAAACTCTCTCAAAAAAACAAAAATAACCTCCCCAAAAACAGCAAACCCCCCAAACCAAAAAACTAGCACCACCACCACTGAAACAAACAAACAAAAACCAAAACTGTATTTAAAATCTTTTTTAAAGCATATTTAGTTCTCTTCTACTTTTTTAAACAACTTTATTTTAAAAAACAAAGATAAAAGAACAAATTTTAAGCATTTTTGCATAAAAGTATATGAATACATTTTTGTCAGTGCTTGGCTTTTTTTTTCCCCAAAGGTTTGATAGTGTGCATTAATGTCTTACTAGTTACAATGAGCATAAAGTACATGTAACACAGGATGTAACCCAGAATTAGTCAAAGTTTTCTTGGTGTGTAAGGATTGAGCATAATGTTTTTTTTTTTTTTTTTTCCTTGAACTTCACGAAGTCTGTGAGTTGTTTCTGGGGTGTTCAGAGCTTTCTGGGGTTAGTATCCCATTATCAGTGACTGCATATTATGTCTGTTCTTTTGTGACTGGGTCATCTCACTCAGGATGATATTCTCTAGAAGCAACCATTTTCTTAAGAATTTTGTTAGGTCATTGTTTCTGATAGCTGAGTAGTATTCCATTGTGTAAATATACCACAATTTTTGTATCCATTAATCAACTGAAGGATCCTGCAGGGAATCTAACCCACCGACATGGGTTCTTTGGAACCAATCAGACACATTTTCTCTATGTTTGCAATCCTCGGAACTACTAAGGATTCTTGTTCTTCGTTTTAACAACAACAACGAAAACTATTACATTTACTTAGTTTGTGTGTGTGTTTATTGGGATGAGGCTGTGGGGTGGGGGTGGGGGTCACAACACTGTGTGCTAGAATCAGTTCTCTCTTATTCTGTTTGTTCTGGGGACCAAGTTCAGGTCCTGAGGCTGGGCACCAAGTGCCTCTACCCTCCCAGCCATCTTGCCCGCCCCTTCCTCTAGTCTTTAAATGGTTTAATTTGGGAATTAATGTTCAGGTGAAGTCTGGCAGCCCAATAGTTCAATATTGGTGTCACCCCTGAGTCTATATAAAACCTAGAGCAATCTTTTTTCATGGTTTTTCTTATATTGAATATTTAAAAACTTGCAGTCCAGAATTACCTTGTCACAAATATACTGCAGTGGAAAGTTGTGCAATCTTTAAGACGGATAGAAATCTGATTTACACGAATTCCCGAAGAATGAAGGAAATCATACGCTCCTATGAAGAGACATGGGAAAGACAACCATCCTTCTTTGGTTTATTTCTTTCAGAAGTATCAAATTAGCTCTGAGAGAAGCAACTAAAAATTGGGGAGGGGAGTACTTAAAATTCAAAAAGTAATTTGTGCTGAGGTTTCCTCAAAGTTGTTCTTATTTACTCGGAAATATTTAGGGGTTTTGATGTTGTTTGGTTAGTTGTTTTGGGTTTTTCTTTGGCTTGTGTTTTTAAATTTATTTTTATTTTATGTGTACAACTGTGCCTGGTGCCTGGGCAGAAGAGGGCTCCAGACGAATAAATGAATGTGCTTAGCTTCTAGGGGGCCCCCACATAAGAATCCAGAAGATGTTCAACAAAATCTCAAGAGTAGTCTAGTCAGTGTAGCATAGCACCTTCGCTTATATGGATTCAAGCACAAATCAACAAAGGCATACAACTTTTGAACCTTCCATTCACTCGTTTTTCTCTTTAATTTGATAGTAGCCACCATCCAAAGAGTAGCAATAGACGGACCCATGGCTCCAGCTGCACATGTAGCAGAGGATGGCCTTGTTGGCCATCAGTGGGAAGAGAAGCCCTTGGTCCTACCAAGGCTCAATGCCCCAGTGTAGGGAAATGTCAGGGCGGAGAGGCAAGAGGGGGTGGGTGGGGCACCCTCATAAAAGCAAGGGAAGGGGGGATGGGATAGAGAGTTTATGGAGGGGAAATTGGGAAAGGGGATAACATTTGAAATGTAAATAAAATATACCCAATAAAAAATAAAAAAATGAAAATAAAGCTAGTTTTGGTGTTTATCAGTTTGATACCAGATAGAAGTGAACATGTGTGTGGAATGTATGTTGTACCTTGGTGTGTGGCCTGACCCCAAGTTGTCTCCAACTAGGATTCAGAGTTAATAAGCGGTTCTATTTCATTACCGCCTTTGTTAGTAAGATTTTGGCCTATGTTCTAGGGAGAATCTCATCTTTAATTATGCGAGAATTCTCTGCTCTTAATTAACTCTTAACTCAAGGACCAGGTCGTCATTTCTTGGTTACCATCTTGACTCCTCTCATATGAGTTATTAAACTCACTGAGCACTTTAGGGTTTCCTGCATCAGAGGACATGTTTTGAACTTATCCTATTTGCATTGAATTCATAGAAGTTGTAAGTGGCTTTATTTTTAAGACTGTAATTAAAGCAATATCCACTTTCTGTATTCTTCAGATATTTCAGGGACACAGACCCAGTAAAGTACCCACGGATATTTATGGGTATAAAATAGGTTTGTTTTAGGAATTTATTCTCATTATTCTGTGTGGGGAGCCGAATGCGGACGCCATTACAAGATGGCGCTGGCTCCCTCACGGTTTGAGGTAAACAACTCCATATATAGTAATGTTCTTGTCAGCTAAGGCGCTGCACCCTGCTCATGCGCAGTGCATAACCTATCTCCGGCCAATCCCGAGGCCTCTGGTGTCGGCTGGCTGGTGACAACCAATCATGGCAAGCCCCATATGTGCTTCTCCCTATATAAGCGGACAGCTAGGGTAGTTCGGCCCCTTGCTTCCTGCTCTCCCCTTCAATCAAGAGGCTCCCACAATAAAGCGTGATCTGAGAAGAATCCTCTGGTGATGGTCGTCTTTCCTCGCTGGTCGAGGAGCACGCTGCAATTCTGGAGGTTAGGAAAAGAAATTCAATAGTAGCCCCACTTAGAACTATGAGTTGCCAAACATAACTCGAGGATTTTTTTTCCTGTTCCTTCTCTAGAATACTAGTTTATTTCCTAGCTCTTTCTTGCATATATATCTTAGATACATTTTTGTTGTTCTTTGAGAATCATACATGCAAATAAAGTATTGTCATAACCTCTTCTACCCTCTCCTCCAGCTTGCTCTGGACCACCCAGCATCCCCCTTCCCAACTTCAGGTCCCCTTTTTTTTTGTTGTTGGTAAGTGCTGCCTTTACATGCATGAACATGGGGCTATCACTAGGTAGACAGACCTAAGTGCGAGGCCAGCCTGGTCTACAGAGCAAGTGCCAGGACAGCCAGGGCTACACAGAGAACCCCTGTCTCAAACACAGAACAAAAAAGTAAGTAAATACATACATAAAAAAGTGAAATAGATCAAAGCCAAGGTCCAGACATATCCATGAAAGTTATAAAAGATTAGGAAAGGTATTATAACACAGGAGTATATACATGTTGGTGAAAATTTCTCTTTCTTCCTCAGTGTTGTTGGGGCACAGCCTGATTTCCACTGAATACGCATGCCAAGTGGCCAGTAAAATATCCCAAGTTAACATAAAATATTAAATTTTAGGGGCTAGCGTTTTAGCTCAAAGAAGTGCTTGTTTAGTATGTGAAAGGCCATGGGTTCAATTCCCCAAACCACATAGGAAAAGGAAGGAGGGAGGGGGGAAGAGAGGAAGTAAGAGAGTATCTTTTTGTAGCTATAGGAGGGATGGAGTCTGGAGGAGGGACTGCAATGTCTGAGTAGGAATGCGTGAGCACAGCGAAGAACTTCGAAAAAGCAAGCAAGCACTGTAAAACTACCCGCCTTCCCTGCGGACCCACCACTCCTGGGAATCCAGATGTGGGTGCTGCAGCTGGTCAGGGCCACGCTGCTCCAGTTAGCATCCCGTGTGCACAGCCAGGCTGCTTATTAAAAATTCAGACTCTCGGGCTCCACTCCAGGCTCACTGAATTGCAATTTGCATTTTTTGCCAAGATGCCTGGCCCACGTGCACACATTAATATCTCAGCCCCTGGCCCAGACCAGCAGCGAGGTGTCAACGTGAACTCCACAGGATCCCAGCGGCCGAGCAGCAAAGTCACTGAAACAAGACGCTCCTTTTGCTCACCCTTCACACATTGAAATTACAAGCAGTCTGGTCTATTTATTAGCAGCGCGGCCTGGTGTAAATTATTTAGCTCCTCTTGCCTCCTTAATAGAGGTCTCTTGTCACGGTGGCATCTAGTCCAAACCTGCTAATTGCTATTCTATGGTTCTCTGCAATTCTCTACTTGTATTCCTCCATTAAGCGGTTGCGGATCTAACTTTAATGCACTTGAGCTATCTCGCTCGGAGACTGGACGCACACTAAGGATGTGTCCGGCAGGGCACAGCATTTCACGGCAGGGAATGGTATCGTCTCCCCGCAGAGACTACTCTAAAGATAGGCAGTCTAGGAGGCTGGAGAGACGGCTGCCTGGTTGCTCTCCCAGAGGGCCCTGGTTTAATTGTCAGCACCCACAGGGCAGTTTACCACTGACTGTAACTCCACTTCCGGGGCATCTGGACTGTGCAAGCACTGCACACACGCACACGCGCACACACACACACACACACACACACACACACACACACACACCCCGCGCGCGCACTGCACAGAAATACATGCAGGCAAGACACCCATGCATATAAAATAAAAATAAGTAAATTTCTAAAAATGTAGAGACTGGCGGTTAAAATAGAAATAAAATAGAAAACTGCACCAGAAGCTCATTGTGCTTAAGGTTTGCCCAGAGAGTCGGCTTGATGAAGATACAGCTCTGTGTGTCAGTGGAGTGGCCCCTCAGATTCTGAAGAATTAGTCATTCTTAGCACAGGGGTCTTGGAGAAAACGAAGGTGCTATCAGTTTAAACCCTGCGGATCTTCCTGCAATTGAAAGTGGAGATCTAAGGAGCCTCGAAGGATAAGAAACAATACAGGGGGCTAGGAGAACAGCCCAGTGGCTAAAAGTGCATGCTCTTCTAGAAGACGCCAGTTCAGTACCCAGCACTCGGGTCAGGCGGCTCAACTGCCTGTAGCTTCAGCTCGGGGAGGGGGGTGGGGGGGTGGGGTGGGGGACCTAACTCCTGTCCTCTGTGGAATACCACATCTGCACCCTGTTCTCTCTCTCTCTCTCTCTCTCTCTTCCTCCCTCCCTCCCTCCCTCTCTCTTCCTCCCTCCCTCTCTCCCTCCCTCCCTCCCTCCCTCTCTTTCTCTCTCTCTCTCTCTCTCTCTCTCAGTCTGCCCATCTCTTTCTCAAGTAAATATTTAAAAACAAAACAAAAAACAAAACAACAACAACAAAAAACAGTAAAGATTTTAAACTCAATTGATGTTGCTTTTTTAGGACTTCGGAACCCTGAGGCATCAAGAGAAATTATTGTCATTTCTTATCAATAAGTGACAATTAATCAACTGCTTTAAACTGGTTTGTCCCTACGTGAGAGCAGCATTGGCTGCTTTTGCAGAGCACCCAAGTTTGATCTCCGGCACCAACATCATGACTCACAACTGTTTGTTACTCGAGTTCCAGGACATCCATGCCCTGTTCTGGCCTTATCAGGCAATTCATACCTGTGATACGCAGGCCTATGTGCAGGAAAAATGCACATAAAAATAAGTCAATAAATCTCTTTTAGAAAACCAAGCCCATGTCCTCACGAGAAGATCCCAAGCCCAGGTGACATTACCGGTGAATTTCACTAAGCACTTAAAGAAAAATAATACAATTTTAAAAAAATTAACAGACAGATGTGGTGGCATGAATTTTTAATCCCAGCACTTGGGAGACAAGAGTTCACAGCCAATTTGGTCTACACAGTGAGTCTAGGACAGTCAGGAATACACAGAGAAACCCTGTCTCGAAAAACAAAAGAATGAAAGCCAGAAACCAAACCAAAAGAGATTTATTGAGGTGTGGTGGCACACACCTTTAATCCCAGCACTCAGGAGGCAGAGGCAGGCAGATCTCTGGGAGTTAGTCGGCCTGGGCTACAGAGGTTCCAGAACAGCCAGGGCGAGCTACAGAGAGACTGTGAGGGTGGGAGACACAAACCAAATAGTCCAACAGATAAATATTTCACAGTGCTTACTTGTTTACTTGTTTGCTGGTGTTCTGGGTTATGCGGAAAGACTGGCTGAGGAAAGGAGACCACAAGAAGAATCTGGTTTTCTCTAGCGGCAGGGGATCAGCCTCTCCAGGACTGAACACTGACAGCTTCCTAGAAACTTTCATATTGCTACACAAAACAACGCCCTTTTAGTCAATTTCCACACCAAACTTCTTATTTGATCTCAGGGTTGCATTGAAAGACCCACCACCTAAGCCATTATGCAAAGGCCAGGAGAATCCTTGAATACAAACAAACAATCAATGACAAAGGCTACTTCAAAGCTTAGGTGTGGTCAGTCCTGATAAAATGTTCAGCTAAAATTCTGCCACATTTATTTGTTTGTTTGTGTATGCAGGAGCTCTCCGACGGGTACGGTGACGCATGCTTTAATCCCAGTAGTTAGAGGCAGAGGCTGGCAGATCTCGGAGTTCAAGGCCAGCCTAAGGGAGTAAGTTCCAGGACAACCAAGGCCACCCAGAGAAACCTTGTATCAAAACAAGCAGACAAGCAGGCTCTCAGACTGTTGCTGTCTATCTGCAAGTGTAACAGGCTGACCTCAAATTTATTGAGCTCCTCCTGCCTATATGTCCTAAGTGCTAGTATTAAAGGCACAGGCCACCCTACTTTTTCTCAATTTGTAGTCTTTACGGGTAGAAAACAAAAACAAAGCAAAAGCCAGAAGATAAAATGACACTGATGGATGAATCATCTCTATTAAAGGACAAAAATAAAACTTTCATAGAATCTAATATTTCTGGAACGATTATCACGCACACATGTATATGTGTATGTACATGTATGTGTATGTGGTAATATGTCACTGGCTTATTTTATAGACAAAGCACGAGGTAACGAACTCTTTCATGCCACAGGGCAAGTAAGTGGAAGAACCAAAGGTCAAAGTCAGACTGAGTTTATCTCAACAGCCTAAAGAAAGTTAAATGTGGCTGATCGTGGTGGCCTGGGCCTTTGAGAGGCAAAGGCAGGCAGATTCCTATGTGTCTCAGGCCAACCCGTTTGTACACATAGTGCATTCCAGGTCAGCCAGGAACACACAGCCAGACCTCAGCTTTAAAAAAAAAAAAAAAAAAAAAAAGATAAATAAATGAAGAAAACAAATCACATTTTAATTCCATTTTTAGGGATCCTTCGCGGTAATAAAATGGGAAGTAGAAGTCATTTTGAAAATATTAACCATAAATATTAAATATAAAAGATTGTTATAGCAGTCGTGGGATACTTGATTAGAGGCTAAAGAGAAGTAACTGCTGCCGGATGTGGTGAGTGAGGGGGAATGGAGCTGGGACCCAGGCTGGTCAGGCTGAAAACATCAGTGTTATTGATACAACTGCGCAAGTGCACGCTGAGCTGACTTAAATACCATACAATAGATGTTAAATCCGCAAAGGAGATGTCTGGCGGACATTGTTCAGTTTGGTAAACAGTATTGTATACGCATTAGTTTTAACGGCTGAGATGTAGTGAAGTCTATTGACAGAGACGCTAAGATGCGCTGGCGATTTCAAACGTTGCGGGTCTTTTTAGCGTACCATGTACTTCAACGAATAGGAGTTTCAGCATAATCACTTTAGAGAGCAGGCGACAGGCAGAAGAATCAAGAGTGTGCTGACTAGCGCCGGGTGTGGTAGCTGACGCTGTAATCTAAGTCCTCCAAAGGTTGAGGCAGGGTGGCTCAAGACCGGGAGCTGGGGAGATGACTCAGTGGGTGAAGTCCTTTGAGGACTTGAATTCAGATCCTTAAAACTTAAATCTGGCCGCAACAGAGGATGGGGGTTGGAGGGAGGGGTGGGGCTGGAGGGAGTGAGGGGGGGAGTGGGGGATGGGGATCTATAATCCCAGTGCTGGGTGAGGATGAACACGGGGGGGGGGCGGGGGGGGGACAGTGATCTTCAGGTTTAGTGAGAGACCTTGTCTCGATCGCTCCATCAATATTAAAATAAATAAATAAATAAACAAACAAGATGGAAACATTGATAAAGTGTTTCTCTGCCTGTGAAACCAGCCAATTCAAACCAGATTAGATTATATTAAATGCAGGTTTATTGGGAAGCTGCTCTCTGGCAAGTTGGCTGGCTCCAAGGAAGGAGGCCAGGGAAGTCTGGGGGGCCGGGGTATAGATTGGGATGGAGAGTGCAGGCAGAGAGAGAAGAGAGGCAGAGGAGACCAAAATGTCTGGACAGTATAGGGAAGAGCCTCCGGGGAAGGGCAGCCTAGCCCTGAGGCTGGAAAGTTTCGACTGATGGCAGTTGGATGACAGGTAGGGACTGAGGGATGCTGGGAGAACCTGGAGAACAGGTCAGCTTTGACTTGTAGAATATGCACTTTAGTCCCTTGTCCAAAACCAAAGTGACTAAAGAGAAGAACACCAGATGTTGACATCCAGCCCTCCTCCCACAAGCACTGACCCAAGCAAGCACACTTGTGTACACACACACTCACGATTTTTAAAAAGTGTTTTCTGCTCAAACTAATTTAGGAAAATACCAACAACATGTGTTTTTCTTGTAGGAAATAGGAGACATAAGACTAAACTGTAAAGGACACATATTAATGTTTTTGACCTAGCAAACCGTGGGTTAGCAAAAATGCATTGTAAGATCAAATATGAAAGCTGTAAAAGTCAAGTAAAAACAAAGCAGGTTTTTAGCGAGGCGTTCAGACAAGAGCGGAGAAGCTGAATAGGTTTTGAACTCCAGTGACCTGTGGGCACTCCCCCTGGACCACACCCACTAAACAACCTGCAGTTTATCAACAGGACGGCCCAGAGTCAGCAATTTACTTGCAACAACATTTGCAAGCTATTCAGGGTCACCCGAGGAATTCCACGTCTAAAGTAAAAGCCTTTAGAAAGAGACAAAGGTGCGATAATCACCCCAGCTGCACCTTCATCCATCCCTTTCCTAGTTCTAATCAGAACAAAGAAAAAATATTATTTCTCGTCAATTAGCATCAGAAATTAAGCTTGCTTTTGAGACTTCAAATTTATACCAGGTCTGTGGGAAATAAGTTTTTTCGAAATTAAGTTTGGAAAGCTTTTATGAGAATGAAAATTCACACTAAACACGTTTTAGCACGGTAAGATTAAGGAACTGGATTACTGCCACCGTTATTTAGGGCTGGTTTTTGAAGACCAGGTTCGACTGGGTGTAACCCAGGCCAGCCTCTCACCATCTTCCTGCTCTCTGACTCTCGAGTACAAGGGTCACAAGTGTGTACCACAATCCCAGCTCTGAACTGTGATTTTAAAGATATTTATTGAAAATGACAAAGACAGAGGAAATAGTGAGCACAGGAATGAAACAAACGTTGTTCATCTCTGAATTAATTTTGTAAGACAGAGGAGTAAGATGATTAACATCCTTTTCTCTTTAAAAAATATATTTTTTTAAAAAAAACGTAAGAACAAAGAAGAAATCTGAGCAAATTTACTAATTGACAAAATGACTTTGGTCAATGTAGACTATTGTGCATTTATGCACTGAACAAATGTTTTAGTGTTTACAAGGTAGAGTTATTGGATCTTACTGATCTTAATCCAGACTCCTACAGTATTTCCTGTTACGTTTATTTACATAATTCATAATATATCATTCCCGAGACACGATTTGAGGTAACTGTTGGAATGTATTCAGCACATATGTTTATATAATATACTATATAGCATAGGTGTGTGGAACACTCACTATTTGAAAGTCTTTTAAAGTGCTTTTAAGCTCATAGCCAAACTGAGCAGAATACCCTGCATTCCCACACTCCCTCTCCCTCCAAGACTCCTCTGTCAACATCTCATACTGGTGTGATACATGTGTTACAATCAATGAAAGAGCACATTGCTATCGTTCTAAGTCAAGCCATGGGTCACAAGGATCAGTATACAACGTTTGGCAAATCACTAGGACCTTTTGTTTTTCTACTTTGCCATTCTCAGAATCTCACTGTTGAAATTACAAAATATGTTGACTTTCTAGATAGGCGTATGAGAGATTTCATCAAAGATGACATTTTCCTTGGGCTGGAAGGATGGCTCAACGGTTAAGGGCGTGGGCACTTGTACAAGGAGGTCTTACTATTGGCACTCACAACCGGCTGTCTAGTTCTCGGTGAATCAGATGGGGGCATCAGACGCCCTCTTCTGTCCTCGGTGGGTACTGCATGCACATTCTACCTGGGTCTTTTGAAAGATTAGCAAGTGCTCTTAAGTAGCTGAGCCATCTTTCCAACCCCTAGAGTTGTGGTTGGAAAGCCAGGGTTGAGAAGACCAAGATGAAGTGCGACACAGTCGATCTTTACTCGGTTACACCCAACTACACCAACTACACCGTATGGAATCCTTTGCTTGTAAGGGTCTTAGGAAAGATTTGGAAAAAAGAAAATTGCCACAAAATTCTTGAAATGCGTTAAGAATGCTTTAAAAGAGGGCCTTAGGACCGATTAATCACAACCGTGGCATTTAACACCCTGGGTTATTATTTCCATGTATGGGTTCCATCCCGCTGTGACTCTCAACAACTGGAAATTAATTTCTGAGCACGGTTCTTTTCCACTGATTTTACCCTGCTGGAGCAAAGGACATCGCGAACCTTAAATTCGTGTAATTGTAGTTTATCATGTAAATCACAGATGAAGCCACCCAATAATTAACTATAATCAATAGCAAAACAAAACCTGAATTCAATTCTGAAATCCCTCGAGGGAGGTCATGGATTGTTTTTTAAAAGTAACTTAAATAATAAACAGTTTAAACGCAGAATAATTGTAAACAATATAGATGTACCCAAGGCTGAAGAAACAAGAGGAAATATTTACAACTAGCCTCTCCCAGTACTGACTTAGAATACTCTAGTTTTTCCACCACAGGGGTTCACTGAATTCGCGCGGACTGGCCTGGAACAGTTCAGGTAATCCCCCTGCTTCAGTCGCTGGAGTAACTGAGCTACACACATACAGGCTTCTCACACAGAAGCCTAGCCTTTATTTCCCCCTATTTTCGGTATCGTGCACACGCGTAAGTAAACGTTTTAGTAACAGCAACATTTAACAGCCTTTTAGAAAGGAGTAACGTAATTTAACCCAGTATGTCTAAAATCCATCATCCCAGCAAATAACACAAGATTTATGAATGAGATGGTTTGTCAGCACTGTGCTGGCAACACTTAACAGCCCAGCAGCTGCTCGAACCAGCTACATTTCCATAACTCTCTTGGCTACATCTCAGCCAAGTTACACTCGGCTGCCCCAGAGGACGCACACACATCTAGCGCGAATTCAGCACGGAGAGGCGGCGATCCTTCCAATTCTGAGTTTGGGGATTCCTTAAATAACACAGTCTCTTGGCTCCTCCGGATTTGGCCAAGATAAAGTGTAGAGGCGGCGCGTGCTGCCTAGAGACGGTGCGGGGGGTTGGGAAGCGGGGAGGGGGTGCGCACGGAGACCGAACCCGCGGGCGGCGGCAGCGGTTGGTGGCAGCCGGGTGGCGAGCACGCGGGGGCAGCTCCGCCCGTGGGCGCGCGGGCCAGCACCGATGCGCGAGGGCGCCGCCCCCGGGGTGGGGGGCGGGCACCGGGCTCCAGAGGGCGGGGCGGGGCGGACCGCATCGTGCCGGGATTCGGGCGCCGGCAGCGGGCACGGGCCAGAACGCGGAGCCGCGGCGAGCGAGAGGGACGGCGGCGGCGGCGGCAGGGGCAGCAGCCCGCAGGGTCCGGACCACGGGAGCCCGAGCGCGCGGCAACGGCCGCCCGGAGCGCGCAGCGCGGCCAGCCTGCGCTCGCAGCGCACCAGCGCGCGCACGCTAAGGGGGTGCGCGGTGCCGAGCGCGCGCCGAGCGGCCGGGGGCGCGCAGGCCCTGCCCGCCCCTTCCGTCCGCACGCCCGCCGCCCCGCCGGCCCTTCCTCTCCCACCTTCCCCTCGCGGCCCGCGCCCCGCACCCGGCGGCCCCCCGCGTCCTCCTCCCGCGGCAGCGCTGTCCGCGGCGGCCGGAGCGGGCCGGGCCGGGCCAGCGGGCCGGGGGATGGCGCTGCTGGACCTGGCCCAGGAGGGAATGGCCTTGTTCGGCTTCGTGCTCTTCGTGGTGCTGTGGCTGATGCATTTCATGTCCATCATCTACACGTGAGTTGGAGGGTCGGGGCCTCGGGGACGAGCTGGACTGGCAGGCGTGTGTGAGGCGGAGGGGTAGCGTCCTGCGTGGATAGAGAAAGCTGGTCCCCAAACGGTCCCCCAGGTTGGTCTCCTTGGGGCGGTGCGGCGCGGGGTCCTGGAGAGAGAATAGCGCTGGAGTCGCGACCCGGCTCCTGGGTTACAGGCGACTGCAGAGCTCTCGGAGAGGAGCCTGCTTCTCTGTCTGGCGGAGGGTTGTCTGCTTGGTCTGATTGTGTAGGAGATTCGTGTGATTTTTTCCCCCCATCTGGGCGAAGATGTATGGTGTATTGTGAGGTTTTCCCCTCCCTCCCGCGCGGGCCACGTCTCTGTTATGGAGATGGTCCTTTACACTCTTCCGGGAGCTGCTCACCACCACCCTGAGACTTTCCAGTGGGTTACCTCCTTCCTAGAAGAGCTGTGGTGCTTAGATAGGTGTGGAGCACCTGCCAGCCTTGAACGTCTGTCTCCCAGCCTGTGTTGTGTAGCAT
Organism: Micromys minutus; assembly: GCF_963924665.1. Lineage (NCBI taxonomy): Eukaryota > Metazoa > Chordata > Mammalia > Rodentia > Muridae > Micromys > Micromys minutus. The sequence goes on along the minus strand of NC_137963.1, from coordinate 17,740,264 downwards.
CGAGCCAGGGTGACATTTCAGTATCGTTTCTTTATTTATTTTTTTTTTCCTCCAAGTCTTCATTCGTTGGCTTGTTTGGAGTTACATCCTTCCTCGGTTTGCCACATACATCTTTTTACTTGGCAGCTACCTCCCAAGGCCCTACTAGGTACCACCTGGTATTGGGCTGGGGACACAGGTGAGAGCAGGACCAAACTCCTGCCCTCGTGAAGCTTACATTCTAGAAGGATGAAACATGATAAAAATCTAAATAAGGTTATTCCCTCTAAAACCGATGACTAAAACAGAACAAGGTGAAGGGGCGGAGGGAGACGTGATATAGGCGGCTAAGTTTTGATCCATCAATAAATGTCTTTAAAATGAAGCCTATTTAAATGTGTAGAGATGAACTCATTTGGCATTTTAGCCTAAAGGGGGGGGGGCGGGAGGGGATTAACTACTAAATTGGAATAGGCTAGAATAGGATGTATGTTAATGAAAAATGGAGACGGATGTTAGACAATTACTTTTAGATTATTTTTTCCACTACAGAAAATGTGCTTTTCTTCATTTGGTGTGCCATTTCCTTAACCCGAGACACTGGTATAAGATAAGTAGACAGGGCTGGAGAAATGGCTCAGTGTTTAGAGCACTGACTGAGGTCTTGAGTTCAGTTCCCAGCAACCACTTGGTGGCTCACAACCATCTGTAATGGAATCCAATGCCCTCTTCTGGTGTGTCTGAAGACCGCTACAGTGTACTCACATATATAAAATAAATAAATATTTTAAAAAATAGGCAGACAGGTTTTTGTTTCTTGTTTTTTTTTTTTTTTTTTTTTTTTTTTTTTTTGTTTTTTGTTTTGTTTTGTTTTTTTGAAAGAGAAAGAAAACATACCCTGCTTGGAATTTAGAAATTTAAGCTGTATTCTTTTTAACTACATGGGCTCTTTAAAAAGCAATAGTTACTTTATCAGGAGTTTAGGCACTGCAGAAGGGAGATAGTTATAACACATATCAAAGTGTTTCCTTGCTAACCTTTTATTTTATTTTTGCCTGCCTTCCCAATTATGTTTTTATATATGAAGAGGGCAGGCAAAGGGGGAGAGAGGAGACTTGTTCTATAGCCTGCTTTAAAACCTTACCTACTGAATAAGTGGTTTTTGAGAAGTAGTACAGGGGGCTGGAGAGATGGGTGGCTCAGCCATTAAAGGCTAGGCTCACAACCAAAAACATTAGAGAAGTAGTACAGGGTACTCATGGTTCTGGGTGCTAGAAGTTAAGCGGCTGCTCACTGGGAGCTGCCTGCAAAGTAACCTGACCATTGTTTTTCTCATATCAACAAATGTGTGAGCTCTCTCCATCGGTTTAAGGAGATACATGCCATTATATGAGCTTTTAATAATCATTTATTGTTATTGGTAGGCATTTCAGTTGATTCCAGTTAACATTAGGCAACACTTAATAAGTAACGATCATATTTGTATTTCTTAACTTTCCTGTGCTGAAAAGGAACCAAATTCAGGCCTTCTACTCCTTGGGCAAGTGCTTCATCACTAAGATATAGTACCAGTTCCTGTGATGAATTCTTACACATGCACCTCCTTAGTTCACATTTCAGAGGGAGAAAAAGTATTGGACCAGAAATGATACATCTTTTAATCTTTGATACAATGTTGCCTTATAAAATGTGATAGCTATTCATGGTTCTGGCTTTCTTGGATGATGATTATTTCCCTGCTCCCTGTCCCATATTCTTCACTTCTTCTTCTTCTTCTTCTTCTTCTTCTTTTTTGATAAAGATTTCTTTGTTTATTATATATGATCACACTGTAGCTGTCTTCAAACACACCAGAAAGAGGGCATCAGATCTCATTACAGATGGTTGTGAGCCACCATGTGACTGCTGGGAATTGAACTCAGGACCTTTGGAAGAGCAGTCAGTGCCCTTAACCACTGAACCATCTCTCCAGCCCTCTTCACTGCTTCTGTTGTGTTGCTTTTCATCCACTTAGTTATTAGTTCCATTGAGTGACTTTTCAGATATGTGCTAATTTCATTTAGTCATAAATTCTGTGGATGTAGTCTTTAGCCTTACTGAAGTCTATCGCCAAGTTCCTATTTTTGTGGAGGTAGCTCCTATGTTAATCTGTCACATGCTGTCACATTCCCCATCTGTTTTATTGTCTCTTCACTTGAAGCCAGAGTGTTAAGTAGACAAGTCTTCTGTTTTATGTCTCCTTTTATCATCTGCATTCCCAAGGATTATATATATTGATTATATATGGTAGTCTGTCTTCTTCTACTGTTGTAAACTTCCCTTTTTAATTTTTACACACTACACTGATTTTTCTCAGTATTTCTCTTTCTTATATAATGAGATCTAGAACCCTAGTAATCTTTTTCTGAGATAGTCTTACTAGGTAGTTCAGCTTATCCTGGAACTCATGATGTAAACCAGGCTGACCTTGAACTCTCGGAGATCCATCTGCCTCTGCCAGGGTACTGGAATTAAAGTTGTGTGCTAAACATGCCTAGTACTAATTTTACATTTTTGAGCATAGTACAAATATTAGCTTTGCTGAAGTGTTGTAAAAAGGCTTTGTAATTATTATTTTTTAATGTTTATTACCTTTAAAATTAAAAAAAAAGTATGTGTGGGTATGTGTGTGCGCGCATACACTGCAACCTCACAAACAGCCTTCAAGAGTTCAGGTCTTTCCTTGTACCATGAAGGGGTTTGAGGCTGGGGATTGAATTTAGGTTATCAGGCCTGGTGGCAAGCACCTTTACCTCTTGAGCCATATCTCCTGCCTCAACGCTCCCCTTTTTATACAGATAAGAACATGTTCTGGGGTTGGCTATGCTGGTACACAGACGGGTGGGTTTTTTTAAATTCAAGGCTAGTGTGATCTTCACTGTGGCTCTAAAGGCCAGCCTGGTTGATTCTGTCCAGCATCTCAACCAAAATACTTTTTCAATAGTTAACTTTGTTAAACGCTGAGACTCAGCTGCGATTTCCCATACACAGTTAGGAAAGGGCAGGCAAAAGCAACAACTACAACAACCTTGTTCCCATCAAACTGGGAAGTAACTTTTTTTTTTTAAAAATGAAACCATACATGCAAAAAGAGTGACAGTAGGTCAGGAAGGAAGGAAGAAGGAAAGAAAGAAATCAAACAGCAACCTCGCCAAGATTATGGCTGAATCTATATACAAATTCTGCTAGTTGTTTGCCTTTCAAGTTTTTGGTCTTGTGAGATGGAGTCTTATACCTTAGGCTAGCCTTCACTGCAATCCTCCTGCCTCAGCCATGTTGAGTGCTAAGATTACAGATGTGCGCCAAAGTAGCTACTGTGGGTGTTTGACTTGCATATCTCTTTCCTGGAGTTTTTGTTTTGTTTTGTTTTTCTCTTGTTTGTTTGATTTTTGTTTTGTTGTTGGTTTGGTTTGGTTTTTTTGAGACAGGATCTCTCCATTATGTAACTCTGGCTGTCTTGGAACCCACTATAAAGACCAAGGATGCATTTTCTGACTGCACGTTCTGTGTCTCTGCTGTCTTTTTAAGTAAGACAAAGATGTAAGCAGATGTTGGCGCCCTTTCCCTGAAAATTTGAGTTTGCAGCTGGTTGTCTGGCAGTTGCCAGGTTTCTAAACACTTGGCTTTGTATTGGGTGTCAGGTCAGCAGGAGGGCGAGCTCCCAACTCTGAAAGAAGCATGAGTAACAGTAATATTTCAATACAAGTGTAAGGTATTTTGGAAAGTTGCTTTTTAAAAGATATTAGATACATGTATCAATGGCACGTGCTGAATCTGTTCTATTGTATCTTCTTACAGTTAGAGAAAACTCTTGGCCCATATTTCAGCAGTGGAGCTAACCTTTGACTAACAATTGACTGTCTCTTATGCAGCGAAGTTTCTTGTTCTGATTTCACAGGTCTCACACTTCCCATAAACCCTTCCCTCCCCGTCATTGAAGAGGTGTTTCCCATGTTTTGAATCTGTCTCTGCTGATGTATATCTCTACCCACTTTGTTCCTCTTTAATACCAAACTGAGGCACGGTCATTTCGTAGTATTATTTTAGATGGCAGATATTTATGGAAAGGGTCTTGTTTTCCTGATTTTTGATTTTCTAAAAATAGCAAGTGATTATAGTCTCAAGCGGTCAGTGTGAGGGAAGTGGTCTTTATGGGTTATTTTGTTTTTCCTTCTGTCAGAGTGAGTTTGGTTTCCTAGTTGGGAACTGAAATGAAGACATACAAAGGTCTCACAGTAGTTGTTTTCTTCCCTGGAGCCCTGTGGAAGCTGTTCTTTTGTATGATTCATCTATTTCCCATCCATTCTCCCCTCTCTATTCTTCTCCATCTCAAGATTGCCCCCCACCCCCACCCCGTGGGTGCTCTACTGATTAACATTAGACACTCCTTTTTGGTTAACTGATTGAAAGTGAGAGGCCAGCATGGGAATAGTGCTTAAAAAAAAAAAGATTGACTCTTATGGGTATGTTTACTTTTATGGGTGTTTTGCCTGCATATATGTCTGTGTATTATGTGTGTCACTGTGCTTATAAAAGCCAGAAGAAGGCATTGGGTCCCATTGAGTTGGTGTGTTAGTCTTTTCTCCTTTTCTGGTGTGTGTATGTGTGTGTGTGTGTCTGTCTGTCTGTCTGTCTGTCTCTCTCTCCCTCCCTCCCTCCCTCCCTCCCCCCCCCTCTCTCTCTCTCTGTGTGTGTGTGTGTGTGTGTGTGTGTCCCCGTCCTTGTCACTGGTGTGTGTGTGTGTGTGTGTGTGTCCCCGTCCTTGTCACTGGTGTGTGTGTGTGTATGTGTGTGTGTGTGTGTGTGTGTGTGTGTGTCCCCGTCCCTGTCACTGGCTGTCCAGGAAAACTTACTCTGTAGTGCAGACTGACCTTGAACCTTGGTCTGCTTGCCTCTGCCTCCCTAGTGCTGGGACTAAAGTGATGATCCTCCGGAGCAAACTACACATTATAACCCAGCTTTCCTGTTCAGGGATGGCTCTCCAATGGCTGCCCTCTGTTCCCACACAGCTGACCGGTTCATCTTCATGTCTCCCTCACGCTTCATTCTTCACACTGTAATCTAGTCCTTTGGAAATCCTGGGCCATGTGCTTCAGATCTTCTGTGACTCCCAATGCCTTCAGGCTAAAGCTCAGCCTCTTGACACAGTTCACTGGGAGTGGAGCCAGGACCCTGCCCCTTTTCTTCAACAGCGTTTTGTCACTGCATTCCTCAGAAGGTGCACTGTTCTGTCTCCAGGGTTATCACTCTGTTCTTCACCTTTTCCCTCCCTTTCCCCTTCTCTCTAAAACATTTCTTTCTTTGTACCAATTCAAGTCAATTTAGACTTGAGTTTTGTGAGCTTTGGAGGGCCACTTGTCATTCTGAGGCTGGGGCATTACTCATCTAAGCAGTGATTTTTCTCTTTTCTGTATCCACTGTAAGTTTTTGAGGATGTAGATATTGACTCATTTACCACTGTGTCTTCAGGATCCACTATTAAATCACTACGTGTCTAATGAGTGTGTGATCTTTTGAGTGTTTCTAATAGCAGTACACACACATACACACACATGGGCTTCATATAATATTTATATAAAATTATATATAATTGTACATGTGTGTATATATAGCCCTCATTTTCATTTCTGGTGGTGATTGTGGTTTAAAGCAAATGGTCAAAATTTGGGATGCATTTATTGGACATGGATTTTCAATAAAATTGGACCAAGTGAAATCTTGTTCTCACTCTAAACCAGTTGCAGGTGATAGAGGGACCTATTCATATTAGTCTGTTTACGTCAAGTCTGTTAAAATTTTTCCTCCACTAAGCGACCAGTTGTCTTGCTAAAAAAATAATTTTACATTCAGTTCTGTCCTTTGGTGAATGCAGAGCCCAGGACTAGCCAGGGTTGGCTCACGAATATAAATGTCACAGAGGGTTGTATACTCTCTCCATCCACAATGTTTTCCAGATACCGAATAGTTTAAAGGCTACGGTCTGCTTTGGATGGGATTATGTACAAATAGAGAATGGTTCATTACTTCCCGTGGCTTTTGCCTTCGTGATATGCTCATGGATATTGTGTGGTTTTAGCATGATCTGGTGGGTCCTTTGGTTGCTACCAGCAAAACATCACTCTCTGCTTTCTGTGGACCAGTTAATTGTAGCCTCACCAGAGGGTTCTGGAGGTGGGTTAGTTTTGTTTGTGAGTCTGTTGCTCTCCTGCTGGCTTCCTGTGGTGATATGGCTCTTTTATATTCTGTGATATGTGAGTCCATTGTGCAGCGGAGACAGTTTGTGCTCTCCTATCCGGTTAGCTCACTCCTGGTTATCTCTCTCGGGAACCTCGTGTCAGCAAAGTTGGAGTTGCACTAAGGTAGGCTCGATGCTGCTGAAGAACACTCAGATGCCCATCGGGAAATGCTAAGAGCTCTGTGGCAATAACATGAGTCACAACCCCGACCCACACTGATCAGAAACACAGCAACAGCCTCCAGAGTTCAACTCTGTGTGGCAGCGATGGAGGCCGCTGATCATTGGGGATAACTGATCCCACAGTCCGCCCAATTTGGTGTGAAATATTAACAAGCATAGTGTGGAACACCAGAGAGAAGTTCCTGGCATTGGAGCAGTTGGTTTCTTGGAATCGAACAGCACAACTTGTAGGACAAAAAAGAAATAAAACAAAACAAAAGAGCATGGTCTGGAGCTATGACACAAGGTGACCTTTGCCCCTGCAGACTGTATACTCCCGGGAAGCCTTGAGCGAGGTGCCTCACCCTGTTCAAGATTACTGCCAAGGCAGCAGCCAGGAGGCATCATCTCTGTCACTCTTGCTCACTCTGCCTTCTCCCAGAGGCTGTTCCCTCTCTTCTAGGCTTCTCCCCTGCCACGGCTTAACCCAAACAAAATTGCAAGTGAGGGAAACATCAAGTCAGAGCTGTTGGTGAGTGAGCCTGAAGGGGGAAGGGGTAAAGGATGGGTTGACACCATGGACACCTCAGCCCCACTTTCCAGAGACTAAGATGTTAGGGGGCGGCCACCATGAAGCCCTCCCGCCCAGTCCCTGGTCAAAGCACAGGGAGCCTCCTGCAGAAGTCTTGTGTGGCTCTTCCTGCCACTCCTTTACCTCTGCTCTGAAGAGATCCGCTCGAGTTCAGTGGAGAAGGTGGGATTCCAAAGGCCATTCCCTTTCTGCCCATGCCTTACTGCTGTGATGTTTGGACTCAGCCTTGCCCACAGCGCTTACAAACACCTCCCTTCCTGGCCTTGGCTCGTCAGTGGCCTCGCCTCAATAACCTGAGCACCTTTGTTATTGTTTGAGGGTGACATTAGTTTTCGGTTGGAAGCTTTAGTTTGGAAATAGTTTCTCTTGAAAAGTGTGCTTTTTTTTTTTTTAAAGAAAATTCACTACATTTAATAGCTCCCCCAGATTGCCCAATTAAGTCTGCTCAATAAAGGGTGGAACTGAAGCCGCTGCCTAACCTATAATAGGTCATCCACTCTGCTCTCTGTGTCCTTGAAGTTGTAATAAAAGCTGATTTATGAATCTTGAATGGATATATTTGTTAAGGGGGGATACTTCACTAGAATAAAGAATACTGTTAAAAAGCTAGGCAGTGGTGGTGCGCGCCTTTAATCCCAGCACTGTGGAGGTAGAGATGGTGAAATTAAGAGTTCAAGACCAGCCTGTTTGTTCTACAGAGCAAGTTCCAGGACAGCCAGGACCACACAGAGAAACCCTGTCTCTGAAAAACCAAAGAATATTATTAAAATCCCAATTAATACTCATGCTGCCCCCAAGCAATAGCTAGTCTTTCGGGTTTAAACTAGTCATGGAGAGGATCTTGAGGCTCTCACCTCAAGTGGAGTAGAAAGCTGGTGGGTAGCCTCTGCTCCTGGGGGCTATCCTAGACTAGATATAGTCTCTTTCCATATCCTTTACAGAGTGAGATTAGCTTGGAATTGCATATTAATGAAGAATTACTTTCAATATTGTATCTGCTACAGAACAGAAATTATCTCGCCTATGTCTCATCTTCGTCACCTACCAAGGATAATGAGGGAGCTTCTTGTGGCTTGGGGACACAGCTGAGACAGGTTTGAAGGGAGGCAGGTTCAGTCTGGACTCTGCAGAGCCTCTGTCTGGTGGGAAACTCATCTATCTTGGAAGAGCTCAGCGTAAACCAAGCAAACCAAAGAGCACTAGTAGGCCATGCTTAACTCATCACAATTTCTTCTGTTTAGTGGTTCTTAGTCTCTAGTCTCAAGCCTGTATTGTGACACTTTTGGATGTCCATAGAACATTTGTTTACTGCAGTGCTGGGACTTGAACCCTGGGCCTCATGCAAATGCCCTTCCCCCAGCTATGCCCCCTAAAGCTTATATTCCTAAATGTTTTACATTTTTTTACCTTAGCTATTACACCAGTCTGTATGCTGGCGCACCCCCCCCCCCTTCATTTGTTTGTTTCAGGTTCTTGCCATGTGGCCCAGATTGGCCTTGAACTTGGAATCCCACGACCGCACAGACTCCAGAGTGCTGGGATTTTAGGTTCTTGTCCTTGGATATTACTTAGACCGAATGTTTTGTTAGGTGTGTTTTAGATCGTATCTTCATTTACTCTGTTTTAATCATGCTTGTTTTCTCTCTCTCTCTCTCTCTCTCTCTCTCTCTCTCTCTCTCTCTCTCTCTCTCTCTCACACACACACACACACACACACACACTATACAGTCTATAAATTTCTGTTTTTTTTTTCTTCCACTGTTCTCTGAACACTGGTAATTCAGAGAAGTCGCATGTGGCAGAAAATGTCCTTGGATGCCAACACTTGTCCTTTTCCTTTTAAGTTCTTTTTTACCCGTTTGTTTGTTTGTTTGTTTGTTTGAGTTGTACTTGGTATTTCTGGAACTACCCTGCAAGGTGGACGCTGCTATGCACACGTAGAGAAACAACTTGCCCAAGGGCATTCTGCTAGTGCTGAGTTAGAAACCCTGGCAACCTGCCACATCTCAAGCTTCTAAAGCAGCTCTGCTGTGCACTGCCTAAGGCAGCCTAAAAATAACCCGGAAGTGAACTGAAGTGGGCCACGTGATGGCTAGGGGCAGTTTCTGACAACAGGTGCCATGCTCCTCCCCTTTTCACAGAACAGGCACTGTCCCTCTGACTAGTCCATCTTGAAACCGCCGCTCTTTGTGAGAGCTCCCAGCTCCTGTCTTTTCTCTGTCTCTGAGGCCTGTGGGTCTCTACTTTGCACTTTGGAGTTGCAGGGAGGGGTTTGGGGACTTAAGAAACCTCTGTTGCCTGGGTCTCACCCCTGGAGGTTCCGCAGCAGTTTTTAGCTCCGGGGCGGTTGTGATGAACAGCCCCTGGTGGCTGTTTATCCACAGGTGTGTCCTGCACCTGTCACCAGTGTCCCTCCTCCCTTCTCCCCCCTCCCCTCCCCCCTTCCTTCTTTTCTCTGTTTACTTCAGAAGCCACAGTGTACCCTCGCCCTTTGCTTTGGCTCACCTTGCTTGGTGTCACGTATCAGTCTGCCCAGTTGTCCTGGATCCAGTCTGTGGCTGTAGCTTTCTCAGATTTCAGGATCCTGCAGAGTGCGGTGGTTGAGTGCTGCTTCACGTTCACGTCCCGGATCCCTGTCTGGCCGGCTGCAGCTGGTCTCCGCATTCAGCGCTGTCTGGTGCACCTTCTACGCCTTGGCCGTCTACCATGTTCTTGGCAGATTGTTTGAATTCTTGGCCTGTGTTATGGTCCTGTCAAGCCAATTTTTTTTCTTTACTCTCTGACTAGCTCTTTGGCTTTCATCTGTATGTGCAGATATTATTACAGAATCCCCCAAGGAAAGTCCCATCCAGCCTCTCTTGGGCCCTTCCTCACAGTTCTCTAGTTTTAGGGAAATGCAACAGTTTCGATATTGTTATGCAGCACCTCCTGTTTATTTACTCTTCTTTCCTTTTTTTAAGTTTTTTTAATTATGTAGTGTTTACTTAGTGCCAAGATGTCTTCGTAAGCATGTGGGGGCCAGAAGGCAGTGTTGAGGAGTCAGTTGGCTTCTCTTCTGTGAGTCCCTGGGTCTCAACCCAAGACTGTCAGGCTTGGCAATAACTGTCTTTTATCTGCTGAGCCATCTTGTTGGCCCTACGTACTTAGTTTAGTTTTTTAATCTGCTTTTAAAAATCTGCCTAGTTCTGGGCTGCATCTGATGCCTCCTCGTTCAGTATGCTCAGGACTCACCACGTGCATCCTTAGCCTAGTGAGCACTTCATTTCCTGACCTGTCTTCTCAGCAGGACCTATTGCTGTTCTTTAAAGAGCCCTTAACCCTTGTTTCTGTTTATGTGCTTGTGTGTGCTGTGCTCATCTTATGACGGTCACCACGAGTTCCTTGAGCCCCAACCCTGAGTCATCAGATCCACATGATCTCTCCTCCATGAAACTGTGTGGCCTTTCTTTGCTTTTTCTCCGTCTGGACAGTTAGAGTATCTTTCCCTGCCTTCCATCCCCCTGCCCTGTCCTTTGCTCTTCCAATTTGGAGCAAACATAATCCCAGCCATTTGATTTGGGCCTTCTGAGGTTACTTCTTGCTTGTCTCTTCAGCCTTGCCTGAGAAATAGAAGCAGGGTTCACAGTAGGGAAGAGAGAAGGGCCGGCACGTGGGGTATGCTAAAGTGTACTTTGTATTTCAGAAGTTGGGACTAGTGGGGGCAGTGCCTAGCAGAAGCCGTGCCCCTCGCCCCCCTTCAGGGTGGCTCAAGTGTGCTTCCCTAGTTGTAGCTCTAATCTGAACAAGGTAAGAAACACCTGTTCTAAGCACTTGGCACCACTGTGAGGATAAGCACACAGGAAGCCTGAGCTGAGGAAGGGAAGTCTGGTGTCTTAGACACACAGAGAAAGTGGGAAGCAGAGCTTGAGTGTCCAGGAGACAAGCCCTCGGTCCCAGTGACATTCCCGGTCTGGTCTCCGAGTCCTGATTTAGCCACCCATTGTGTTTTCCCAGGGCTTTGCATGCCTGGCCGGTTTTTACAAGATGGAGATGTTTTGAGTTCACTCTCCTGAGTTCTGGGTGTTTTCCTGGACTATCTATCCCTGCATTTAGAGGAGTCTGCTATAGTGCACCTAGGCTCCCGGGCTGGCATGTAGCCAGGAGGTGGTCTGAAAGAAGTAGCGGGGTGGTGGCATGCTCTGTGCTCTTGTGAACACTGGTGTTCTGAGCCTAGTGCTCAGCATCTACGACCATCTTTCCTGATATGGTGGGAGGGCAAATCCGATCTGTGCTTTCTTCTTTTGTCAAAAAGTTGAAGTCCAGTTGGAAGACTTGGGTTTCCAATGCTTTGTTATGTTAAAAGAAAGATGAGACTATGTAATAGCTGCACACCAAAAGCAGCCAGGTATCAACAGCAGGTAGATGGATACTGTGTGCACATTAATAGAAGGAGTAGTATAATGAGAGTGAATGCACTATAGATGATCAACAGAACATTAGTGCAGGCAAATCTCACTCTACCATAATGGTAAACATAAGAACTCCAATTTAAAAGGGGATTGGACAAGCAGAGGGGGTTCTGGTAATGCTGTTGTTTAATGACCTGTGTGCAGGCTACAGGGAGTTTTTCCTTAGCAAACTCCTTGAGTTGTATATTTATGTGTCACTTTACATTAGGTAACAAAAAAACAAACAAACAAACAAAAAAACCAGTGTGAAAGAAAGCCAAGGACACAGCAATAGGAAACAGTGCCACCCAGAACCCCAGCAACAAGCAAGCTGCCTGCTCCAAGATCCAAACCCCTGCTGCTGACCACTGGGACCACTTTTGAGACACCAAGCAAGTGGTCTACTTAGACTACTTTGAAAAATATAACTGTGGATTTGGTTTATGATAAACTGGTTGCCATCTGAAGTGTTCTTTCTGTGTGTGACAGATGTGATGGGCAAAGGTAATGTGTCCTAGCTCTAGGCATAGTTTTGTTGACATGTCTGAGTTGCATGGAATTTGTACAATTCTCTCTTTTAAACTACAAGTCTTTGACAGTAGGTAATGTTCACCATGTCTGTGTACAAATGGTAACCCAGCATACACTGGGGCTCAGAGGCTGCTGTTCAATAAAAGAATGTTAAGCATAGTGCTAAGTCTGCATGGTTTTGATTAAATGGACATTCTTTTATGCTTTTGATAAGTATAAAAGTATCCACACCAAACAGCTTTGTAAAGTCAAGGCCGTCCGTGTTCTCCAAAGTGGGCTTGCTTCTAGGACGGGTGTACTCCACATTGATCCCTTGGGATACAGAAAGAAGTAGAAATGGCAGTAGAAGAAATTCTTGAGGTTCTGCAGCGTGGCTTGGTTTTAATTTTGTGAGAAATTTCAGATATGGCTCCTATCAATTCTTTTCATCCATAAGCCTAGAGGCAAACAATATTGCATTATCAATGTAAAAAATCCCAGGAAACAGGAGGCGTATCAATATTCTTAAAAGCAAGATGTCTTCATAAAACGGGGGTGAAAGAAAGTAGGGCTTACTACTCCAAGCTTGTGCCCAAATCTAAAAGTTACAAGGCCGTTTTAGTTCAGAGGGTCCCTGCTGCTCTCGCTGACTTAATCTCAGCCTTGCAGATACAGTGAGTTCTTAGGGGACTGAGTTTGTCTATAAATTGATTGGTCAGCACATTCACACGACAGATTTGAGACACTTTCTTAGCACTGAATGGACTGATGGGAATGAATCACAGGATTTTTATCGGTATGAGGATTCTTCAAACTAAAATAACCACATGATTCACTTCACTTCTGGGTGGATACCAGCAGGCATCCCGGTCAACATGTAGTAGATGCTTAAAAACTCGTATATTTTTAGGTATTTTTGCAAGAGTCAAGCTACCGAGCCTGACTAGTTATCTATCCATCAGCAGGTAAATGGATAAAGAAAATATGTCATATATTTATATTCAGCCTTAGAGAACAACAAAATTGGGACATTTGCAGGAAAGTGGGTGCAATTAGAGATCATTATGTTAAGAGAAATTAGCCAGACTCAGACAAATACCATAATTTTTTATTCATTTTTCTTTCATAAGCAGAATCAAGATGACGACAACGATGATGATGGTGATGAATGTATGTGGGGGGTGCAGTGAAGAAACTGCCAAGATTATCCCCATTGTTAGGGGGAAGGTTTTTTATTATAAATAAGAGACTCTCCAGAGCAGACAGAAAGAAAGCAAACTGTGTATGGTCAGAAGCAAGAGAACAGAGTGGAGCTGGTGGGAGGAGCAGGTGGCGTCTGGGCCATTCTATAGAGGCCAGAGATTAATGGGAGCAGTGACTGTCCCTAAATTGAAACAGGTCCTTTTGAGAAGTGAAAACGGGCCAGTGATGAGTTGCTGGCCTTAGACCTTCTCGCCATTACCTTTGTCACATTCCTCTGGTAGTTTCTGGGCGGGTTTGGGGGGATTTATTCTCTCATGCATTTTGGGGTAGTTTCCTCAAACGAAGTGTCTAGTTCTGTCTTGTGCTGTGTGCAGGCTTCTGTCCCAGCTGATCTTTGAGCCAGCAACAGCAGATTTGTCAGCGGCTCTCAATCTTCCTAACACTGTGACCCTTTAATACAGTTCCTCGTGTGGTGAACCCCCACACACAAATCATTTGTTGCTACTTCATAGCTGTAGTTTTGTTACTGTTACGAACCATAATGTAAACATGTGTGTCTTCTGACCCCTGTGAGAGCTGCTAACAGAGGAGCATTTGCCCTTGGTTCTTCATGTAGTCCTGGTTGTCTTGACAGTGTTTTATTCCTTCTCTAGGCCCAAGACCACAGAGATGTTCTCTAGGAAAACTTTTGTCTTCTCATTCCTCATCAGTGAATCTAAGATAAGCAGTGTCTCCAACTTCCTCTCGGGGCCTTCCTCGAATGTTCTGCCTTGTCTTTCAAGAATTCCAGACACTAGGGTGTCAAAACAGATGTCTTTCTTACAGCAGGCTTAGTTCCAGATTGACAAGGTATATAATATAGTTGTTAGAGCTCCAAGGCAAGCTTGGGCTCCTGCCTGCAGTCACTGAGTTTTTCCTTACTGTTTACACCAAGTGTTCCTCTCCACCCCCACTCCCCGGACTGTTTCTCTGCAGCTCTGGCTGTCCTAGAACTTGCTCTGTAGATCAGGGTGGACTGGAATCCAGAGAACCACCTGCTGGGATTAAAGGCATGTGTTGCCACAACCTGGCAAAACTCCATTTTCTAAAACTCTTGAAGGACCAGATTGTTGCCTTGGGCCTGAACTCTCTACCGAGGTCGAGGCAGGAGGATCAGGAGCTCAAGGCCAGGCTGTGTTATGTAGCACTGGGTGTTGTTCTCTGGAAGGATAAGGACTACATGATCCTGGTAAACCAGAGGGTGCTCACCACACTCCCTGTTCCCAGAGGTGCTCTCTACACTTCCATACTCTTCTGACACATACAGTACAGATAAAGGCTTTACCTACTTTTATCGCTGTTTGGTTACGTCTTGGCAGTTTGAGAAGTAGGGCAGTGGTGGGTAGACAGTATTGTCGTTCTTTTTGGAGGGGGTTGTGGGGGAGAGAATATTTGCATCTACAGAGGCCAGAGGTTGACTTTGGGTCTCTTCTCTCGTCAGTTTCAATTTTACTGAGACAGGCTCCCCTCACCCAGCCTGGAGCTCACTGTTTGACTAGACTGGCTTGCAAGTGCTACTGTATCCACATCCTAGAATTGGGATCACACACACACCACACCCAGCTGTTTACATGAGGGAATCTGAACTCAAATCCTCACGCCTTGCTTAGCAAACATCTTACCCACTGAGCTCCCCTCTTCCCCCCAGACCCGCCCTTCGTTTCTTCAGTTTGCGTCCAGTTTGCATCTATGAAGTGCCTGCTCTGACGGTGTCGTTCCTAAGCCCTGAGAGCACAGCAGTGAGGGACAGACATTCAGAGAGCATCCACATGCTGGCCAGCATGAAACAGCCATTCTGCGCCCGTCTGGGTTACCTAAACTGGAAGCTCCTTTGGTTTGTCTTCATTTTCAGGTTTTGTTGTCAGAAAGATGTCAACTTTGGAAATTCTCATCTTAGTTTTGGGGTGTTGTTGCACAGTTAGCAGAGTGTGTGAAGTTCTGGGTTTGATCCCAAAAACTGGGCATGGATGTGCTTATAATCCTAATACTTAGAAATAGTAGTAGGAAGTTCAAGATTATCCATTATCCTTGACTACATGAGACCCAGTCTTACAAACAAAAGCCAAAAGTACCTTCCCTTGAGGCCTGATGCTTTTGGGTATGCCATGTTTCATTCTGCCTGCCTCTGTTTCCCCTGATTCTCTTGTGCTGAAACCTTTATTAAAATATTTAACCCAACTCTGTTTAGTGATTTATCAGCGTGCTAGTGTGTGCTTCTTTTTGGTTTAGCACCAGCACATCCTCTAGAAATAACTCGTGTGTTGTTTCTGTGATTTAGCCGGTTACACCTCAACAAGAAGGCAACAGACAAACAGCCGTATAGCAAGCTCCCTGGTGTCTCTCTTCTGAAACCGCTGAAGGGGGTGGATCCTAACCTAATCAACAACTTGGAGACATTCTTTGAACTGGATTATCCCAAAGTAAGTATAGTGCCGTACCCATGAGAGATGGGTCTGCGTGGTGGGTTTACCTCTTTATTCTGGGAATTTCAACACTGTATATGAGGCAGAAGCCTTGATGTTTTATATACATCAAAGTTGGAAGTTTTTAACAGCCATATTCTGTAAGTGAATGTAAGGCAGAGTCCATTTCGAGGGATGAAAGAATACTTATGTTGACTGTGAAAACACCCTAGCCTTTCCCTTAGACTCCCATGTGCTCTGATGTGCACCGTAATCTCACATTTCAGTTCCTCCGCATTCTCCCGTCTCCTAGCTCAGAGACCTAGTTCCATGTGTTGATCTCTAGTACGAAATGAGTGACAGAATATGCCAGAGACAGTTCCTGGTCTTTCATAGTACAGTTTAGTTTCTGAACTAGAGAGCCAGAGGAATCTGTCTGGTTCCTGCATCTAAGGGAAACTCTTGTTCAAATATTCAAAATTCCTCTAAAGCTTTGGCTTCAGAGGGATTTTCTTTAAAATTGTCTTTTGTGTGTAAATTGTCTTTTGTGTGTCATTTCTCTCAAGCCAGCAACTGTCCTTAGGGACTAGAAGTCTACATCCATTTTGTAACAGGGTGTATACTCTATTGTAATTCAAACACAACATTTTCTATAAAGCCTGGTGTGTGAAGTAGTTGTTGAAACATTTGCACTTGACAGGTTGAATGTACCCCATGCCTGGCGTGCGTGAAGCTCTGGGTCCATCCATCACCAGGCTAGTAGTGTGGATAGACATAGTCTCTGGTGCGTAGGGAACTCGAGGCCGGTATTGGTTATTGTTTCACATATTAAAGCACATTTCACGACTTAGGGCAGGGCTTGCTAATAAGAGTGTGTGCTTAGCATGTATAAGGCCCTGGCTTCAGCTCCCAGAGCCACCCTCGGAATTCTGTTCAGAATGGCGTTTGTCCTCTTTAGACAAAGTTTGCATTCCTAATGTCTCCAGGTCTGAATCAATGAGGAGACTTTCTCACATACTTTTAAATTGTTATTTATGGGCTGGAGATGTAGCCCCCATGGGCACCACCTGTGCATACACAGACACACTTACAGAAATAATACACACACGGTGAAAAATTAATCTTTTTTTGTTTTTTAAAGATTTTGGTATAAATCGGTTTATCGTTTTTCCTTCCCGTCAAGTGTATCTTACTGTTGCGTTTATACTGTCTTGCTCGGGGAGGAAGCACGCCACAGCAGGCCCTTTCCTCCGCCCTGTGCTCTGCTGTCTACCTGTCGAGCAGTACCTATTGTAAAAGCATTAAGGAGTGTTCTAGGGAGTGATGGGAAGAAAGCTAGCTGTTATTTTGCCCCTTATGACTTCACTTAGCCTTTGTGGCTGCCATTATTAAGGGCACAGCCTTCCTCCACCAAGTGTTCTGAGACCCAGCCCTCTGGGAAGTTTCAGGGGTGTGATAGGACTGGCACCCTTTGCTCCCTCAGACTTTTATCTGGTCTGCTGAGGTCAGATGACTGACTGGCTGAACCCTCCCTGAGTCCTGCTTTCTTCGGTCATCACTGAGGTGGATGGTGGGTGGACAGGCCCCGTTTCCACCATCTGCTCAGTTATTATTAGGACTATTATTGTTATTATTAATTTTTAAAAATCCCCACCTTATTGACAAAACCTTTCTTGACTTGAGTCCTGGTTCTCTTGTGTTCAACCGCAGATTTCTTTTCTGCCAGTATTTTGGTGAGGTAAGATGCATGCTGAAGGCACTTATGAGTATTTGTTTCTGCTTTTTGCCTTTATATACTTGTCAGTAGACGTGAACAGGCAGAATGGGCTTCTCCGTGGCTTTAGTCCATCCCTGACGGTTTTGGCAGGGCCCCGTGAGCTTTCAGAAGTGCCTTATAACTAAACAGAATAAACAGAACGAAACTCTGGATGTTTTCATACTTAAGGAGATCAGTGAGGCATGCTTTTCATGGTCGTCAATGTTCAGTCAAATGTTCTTTTATTAAAACAATTTTTTAAACAGTAAAATAAAATTTAAAAAAAATGTAATCACATTTTTGTCCTTTATGGGCTTTATTTGCCATCTGTAGCACCTTGAAGGGCAGAGTTTCTGGAGGAGTGTGCTTGGTTTTGCTCCTTTTCAGTGTAGCTTTTTACACCCCTGCACATTTTGTAAGCTTTGAGTGCATGATAAGTGGTGCAGGCTGCGAACAAACTTGATATGCAGGTTGTCACTGGGACGGGGCCTGTCACAGAACTGACAGATGTCAGCCTCAGGCACTCCAGGCTCTGCTGCTGCTGCTGGCACACAGGTCCTTGGCTTGAAGAAGCTGTCTCCGCCCAAGCGTGTCATAAGCAGCTGGGTCCCTCCGGATTCCTCCCTAAGCCCTTAAAGGTCATGCGCACCATTACGTGTGCTTGTATCATAAGAGCTTTCTTAATGTGAAATACCTTCTTTTGACTAGTATGAAGTGCTCCTCTGTGTGCAAGATCACGATGATCCAGCCATTGATGTATGTAAGAAACTGCTTGGAAAATACCCAAATGTTGATGCTAGATTATTTATAGGTAAGTAACAAAATCTACATTGCCCATTTTACTTTGGTAGTTTTAAATATCAGTAAATCTTCTTGCATTAACTCGTTATTAGGATACAAAGGCACTCGGTAAAGTTAGACAGCATGCTTGCTTTAAGTATGTTGTCTGGAGGGGTAAAAGATATTTTTATTCCTTCAAGGAAAGTTATAGGGGAAGAAAAAAGGTCTTAGTTACCAAAAGGCATACACACAAATAGTCAGGTATGAGTAGAAGAGGTAGTTGTTGTCTTCTAATTTCTTTTTCTTTTTCTATTTTGATTTTTCCCTGGGTCTATGATCTATCTAGTCTCAGGCTCTTGACCTCACCGGAGCAGTGTTGGGCTTGGGTTCTATCTTATGGTTACAATCAGATTCTTGTTGGTTACTTTCACAACTTTTGTGAAGCTGTTGCACCAACACACCTTGCAGGCCACTGTTCTAATCTGGTGGTTCTCTGAGTAACTTCCAGTACCATGAACACTAACCGATAGGGGTGAAGGCTCTAGGTAGGCAGGCACTTTACTTACGTAGGTGGTGTCCTCAACAATAGGGCGTCACCAGCAGTTTGTGGAGAGCAACCAATAGCCTTTCAATAGTCTAGGTAGTTGGGGATTCCATGGGGCCCCTTGCCGACACTGATTAGATGTGCCCCGTTCCTACTGGAATTTTCAACTCAGGGCTTTGTCTCCAGTTGTCTGGTGATTTCTTTATATTTGTTTCATGTACCTATCCATCTGAAGAAGTTTCTACTGTATTGGGTTTCCATACAGCCTTTCAAATGGTCCTGAGTTTTAGTTGCCCCTCCCTGTGGCTCCCATATTGTTTTTGTTTCTTTTTTCTGTATAAAAGTGGGTGTGGCCTATGTTCTACTCTGATAAGTCAGTTTCTCCTATTGTAACTACTGTAACTTCAAAATGAGTCCTGTGGACTCTCTTGTTTGTTGGCTTTGCTTACGTTTATTCCCTACCACTAAATAAAATGCATTTATAGCATTTATTCATCATTGTGTTGTACAATTAATTAGGTATCAGTTCATATTAGTGGAAGAATTTGCAAATTAGAAAACAGACTAGATTGTCAAAGAAATTGAAAATTCTCCTTTTGTGAATGAGTCATTTTTACAGTAATTTCTACTACAAGTTAATAGGTAATGTTTAAATTGTGAAATGTGGCAGGACTCAGTTTCTCTCTCCATCATGTATCTATAGCGTTTTGAGCTCTTCGCATGTCTTACGATTGTGTCTTTGTATTTTTAGGTGGCAAGAAGGTTGGCATTAATCCTAAAATTAATAATTTGATGCCAGCATATGAAGTTGCAAAGTATGATCTCATCTGGATCTGCGATAGCGGAATACGAGGTGAGGCTTGTCCTATAGAAACTGTTCATCTGATGATAGAATGCCAAAAACATCTTAAATATATTATTTATCAGTCTGTGGTTTGCCTGATAATTTACTCCATCATCATGTATATATTAGGTGTCCTTGATAAGATTTTAATTTTTTAACATAACCTAAATGGTACATGTATTTGAACCTTTGCGTTTTGAAGGGAAAATTCCAACCGTTGAAGACATAGTGATGACCACCATCTGGCCTACAGCCCTTCTCTGGTGTAACATTTCTTATTGGTTCGATACTTTGTATCCTTTGGGCCTCTATCTATACACTATTCTACCAAAAGAGTTAAATGACAAACTCCTGTTTCCTAAAATATGTAAATTTATTAAAAAGCATTCATGTATTTAAAAAAAATTATTGAGATGTTATAACAAGAAGTTTCTCTTGGGCTAAAAATGTGTGGCTTTTTGAAGTTTTAAGTAATTGATATTTATTAAATCCAAATGTTCAAAAGAATATATTTTACTGTATTTAATTAGAGTTCACAAAACTTAATTACATTTATAAACATTTGACTAAAATTTTCTCTCTCTTTTTTTTCCCTTTTCTCTGTTCTCACCTTTTTCCCCTAAATTTTAGTCATTCCAGACACATTAACTGACATGGTCAACCAGATGACAGAGAAGGTGGGGCTTGTCCATGGGCTGCCATATGTAGCAGACAGACAAGGCTTTGCTGCCACCTTAGAGCAGGTAAGTGCAGGGTTTACAAGTCGTGCTTGTCACAGCAGCTCCCCCCCCCCCCAGCCTGACCTTAGCTCTGCCCTACTGAGAGTACCCTGTGCCTAGGAGAAAGTTCTGGGTTCCTGGGGTCACTGCTGAGCTGCCCCACCCTATGGCTGTGCATAGGGAGATGGCTGGTGGCCCTGCCCCCAGCTAAACACACATTTGTCCTTCATAGCATCTTCACTCAATTCTAGACATTCACGATTGTCTTATGTAACGTTCTTTTCAACCGAAAGGTATTTGGTGACATATTGTAAAGTAAAGAAAAAAGGCTCATGCAAATTCTATATTTAAAAAAAAAAAAATCCTCGATTTTCTTTTTAAATAAAAAGTATCTTAAGAAACATTTTTTTAAATTAGTATATAAAGCTCTGGATTCCCCGTCTCCCCCTTTAAATTTTTGTTCTTTGCAAGTTCTGGGATCAGACTCAGGGACTTAGCCACCCTAAGCAAGCTTCACCACTGGGTTCCTCTGCAACCCTTCCTCCTCAGCATTAGAGTTAAGCTCTTCCCGTGCAGGGAATGATGAATGTGGAGACACGGAAGCAGCATCCTGCCCCACACCCAAAGGAAAACCCACCTCCACTGAGGAGGCCAGTTAAGGTTCGAGTCTCTTTGATCATTTTTAGCACTTGTGACTGGTTGTGGTTTTGCCTTCATGTTTTTCACACGTGCCCTTTAAAAAGCAGGGTCGAGACTGTACTTGAAGCCATTTGTATATTAATGTACCATTTCATAAGCTTTTCCCATATTAAAGCTTCATAAAAGTCATACCTAATCCTATACTGTTAAACGGAAAGCCGGGCCCGTTTTGTCACAAGAAAAGGCTCTTGGAATCGGTTTTGAGGTTCATCTTCCTCTTCAGCACGTTGCACATTTGCTCGATTGTTCTAATTGTCAAGATCCAAGAGGATGAAGGCACATTAGTTCTGGGACTTTGATTTGACCCTTGGCAATTTAGTATCAACCTCTCTCTCCCTCTCCCTTGCCCTCTCCCTCCCTTTCCTTCCCCTCCCTCTCCCTCTCTCCTCCCACCCCAACTCTTATGAGTATAAGCGTGTTCATGTATGAAGAAGGATGAATATGCATATGTAGTTGGGAGGTCAGAGGTCAGTATCTTCACTCCTAACTCAACAGAATTAGGAAAAGTTTACACGCTTCATAGTTCAACGTTGATACCTAATTGATGATGTATTTTCTCGGGCAGGTATATTTTGGAACTTCACACCCAAGATCCTATATCTCTGCCAATGTAACTGGCTTCAAATGCGTGACGGGAATGTCGTGTTTGATGAGGAAGGACGTGCTAGATCAGGCAGGAGGCCTTATAGCCTTTGCTCAGTACATTGCAGAAGATTACTTTATGGCCAAAGCCATAGCCGACCGGTAAGATAATGAAAGAGTTTTTAGTGTCTCAAATATTCTGTTGGCTTTTTCTTTGTATTCCAGCCATGGATTCGGCTGTTTCATTTTATTCTGCAAGTGAATACAAAGTTTAGCAATTTTGGCAGAGCATTTACATTCCAATGTTGGTATAATAAAGCAAATACCTCCCTCCGTTTCCCTCAGCTGCTGTAGTTTGAAGTGGCTGGCAGGAAGCTTTAGAGATTGAAGGTAGAAATTTCTGTTTTAGAAAAGCTAAAACTCTTGGTAAATATAATCATGAGCCAATAGGTGGATTTTTAAGCATCGGTTGAAACTTAAACTTTTCTTAAACTTAAACTGATACTTTTTTTTATCAGTACGAGTGTTTTTTCTGACTGTGTATACAACGTGTGTGTGTGTGTGTGTGTGTGTGTGTGTTTTACCCTTGGAGGTCAGAAGAGGGCATTTGTTCTCCTGGAACTGGAGTTACAGCTGTGAGCTACCATGTGGGTGCTGGGAACTGAACCTTGGCCCTCTGTGAGAGTAACCACTGCTCTTAGACTCCTGAGCCATTTCTCTGGCCCCAATCTTGGAAATTTCTTAGAACATTATTTTATACTTTGCTAATAAGCAACGTCATCATTTAGCATTTCTCTGTCACAAGTTGTTTGGGTTTAGAGGAGATCACTGTCCTGTATGATTTATTTTTAAAAATTGTTTTTTGATAAGAGTATATTTGAAGTTTTTCAATGTGGTATTTATGAAGTTCACAGTCACCTAATGCCTTCTATGATACACAATGCCACTTGATTACTTTTCTTGTTGAACACACACACACACACACACACACACACACACACACACACACACACACACACTATTGAGTACAGAACTCTCTCGCTGTGTATGCTGAGAATGGCAGCATTTAAGTTTCTTAAGCTATAAACCTGGGGAATCAGCTCCTTGTGGCCGGAATGCGATGCCACCGTTGAGAAACATTCAGAGCATTGATTTGCTCCTCTTCAAGGACTGGGCTCGTCCCCAGCACAGCTTCCTCTTACAGTGATTACTGAGTACAGAGCCAGTCAGGCTTGGCTGTGGCCATCAACATAAACAGAGACCATACTATAATCATCTTCATTTCAGAGGCTGGAGGTTTTCAATGTCTACTCAAGTTGCCATGCAAAACTCCGGTTCGTACTCGATTTCTCAGTTTCAATCCAGAATGATCAGGTAAACCAATAAACTATCATCTTATACTCTGTTAAACAAGGAAAGCGCATTGCGGCTTATGCTCTGTGAAGCATGTGTTTGAACATGTATATGATGCCAGACATGCATTTAACCCCAGCACTTGGGAGAAAGAAGCCGGTGAATCTCTGAGTTTAGCCTGGTCTATACAGTTGTGTTCTAGGGTAGCCAGAGCTACATAGTAGAGTCTTGGGAGGGGGAAGAAAAAAAGATTAATTTGCTTCCAGAAATGTTTGTTCTGTATTAAAAGAAATTGAATGCCTAAGTGTATTTTCTTTAATGATACTGAAATTTTTAAAAAAAGAGAGACAGAGAGAGATTGAAACTAAACTCTTTACAGATAGAAACTAAACTGATCAGTGTATAGATCATATAGATGAATGTATTTTTACCAGACAGTTTTATTTACTAAGTAAAAATAGAAAGGAAATTCATAAGAGCAAAACTGAGAAGGGAAGGTGGGGGATGGGTTAAGGTGAGATACGGCTTTCCTGGCATGCAGACAGCCCTGGGTGTGGCAGCACCAGCCTGTACTCCCAAAACAGAAGACAGAGCAGATGATCAGGAACTGAAAGTCCTATTTTCCTGCCTAAGGACTTTGGGGCCAGCCTGTGCTACATGAGGGACCTCGTCTTAAGAATATATAAATAAATAAAATAAAAACTATTTCAAAGAGGGTAGTCTTTCTATGTCGGGGTTGTAAGATGACTGTATGTGGGACTGGTCAGCGGGGTTCAGGATGGCCTTGGTGTGGGTGTTTGGTGGTGAGGGTTGGTTGGTTAGTTTCGTAAGCAGGCTGTTATCTTAAAACCTTTTTTGTTTGTTTCTTCCTTCAGGTGGACCAAATTGAGAATTAACATGCTTCCTGCTACAATAATTTGTGAGCCAATTTCAGAATGCTTTGTTGCCAGTTTAATTATTGGGTGGGCAGCCCACCATGTGTTCCGATGGGATATCATGGTTTTCTTCATGTGTCACTGCCTGGCGTGGTTTATATTTGACTACATTCAACTCAGGGGTGTCCAGGTATGTAGATACACACAAAAGGGTTCTTAGTCATCTGCTGAGGGACCAGAACCGTTTCAGTTCATATCGAAGAGTAGAATGTAGACAGAAAACTAAGCAAAAGAAAACTGATGTGAAGGAGAGAAACTCTCAAGCTGAGAGTGTGGTTATTTTTCACACTGCTTTTACTAATGACAGTCACTTTCTTTTCTAGATAGACAGGTTTGCAAGGCAGTCAGTCACCCAAGGAGACACCTTCGGTGGTGCTGAGTGGGGTCCTAGGAGCTCATAGGCTCTTCCCCTGACTCTCGTGTGTGTGTGTGTGTGTGTGTGTGTGTGTGTGTGTGTGTGAGAGAGAGAGAGAGAGAGAGAGAGAGAGAGAGAGACAGACAGACAGACAGAGAGAGAGAGATTGTGTTTAATTGCATGCTCTCTTCCCTCCTTCCAGGTAGGATGTGAGGCTTGAACTTGGGTCATCAGGTTTCTTGTGACACCATCTCACCTGAGAATCTCATTCTTTGACAGTACGTTCTCTGACAGGAAGTCAATTGATCTTTATTTCTCATTCTCAGGGCGGCACACTGTGTTTTTCAAAACTCGATTATGCCGTGGCTTGGTTCATCCGTGAATCCATGACAATATACATTTTCTTGTCGGCTTTATGGGACCCTACTATAAGCTGGAGAACTGGCCGCTACAGGCTGCGCTGTGGAGGGACGGCTGAGGAGATCCTAGACGTGTAACTTTTGTGACTGACCGCACGCGGGACAGATGGAAGTGTTCTAAATTATGGTGACAGAAACGCTTTCAAGGACCTCCCCTCAGTGGTTTGTCACTTGTGTGTTTTGGTATCTCTTTAATTTATGTGCATGGCACTTGCATCTGTGAAAAGCAAAAGAAAAACAAAAACAAAACACGTCTGCAGTCTTGGCCAAGTAGTATCTTCTGTGGAAGTAGAGAATCAAGACGATTGGTTCTAGGAAATGGGGTTTGTTTTTGTTGTTGTTGTTGTTTATTTTTTTAAACAAATAAATATATATATCTATACATATACACACACGTTCATGACAGCTCTGCAGCAGAAACTGACAGTATCCTTCAGTAGGGAAAGTTTCTTACCTGAGTTATTCATGCTGAGACCTGCACAGGCAGGATGACAGCCCTGTGAGAGGAGATGGGGACAGGTCCTGGCCTCCCCGAGGGAAGCGAGTGGCGTTGTTCACAGAGGTGCTGACCGAGAAACTTTTCCATGCTTTATGCCTACCTCGTGTAGCTGTTGCAGAGCGAACAGAAGTTAGAAGTTGTAATATGGTAGCTAGGCCCTGCAAAGACAAATGGAAAACTGTAATAACAAAAGAGCCGGAATCTAGTATTTATATAAATCTGTGAGGATTTTTTTTTTTTTTTTTTTTTTTTGGTTTCATTGCAATGAACCAAAAGTGGTTGAGATTGGTTTTTAATGGTAACCATGAATTGAAGGCATCTTTTGGACCAACTGTCGTTGGTTCTGTCTTGAACCATATTAATCACTGTGCTGTAATTAGGAGAGCTGAATCTTTTCTCCCTGCTCCCTGCCCAGCCTGCCCCCTCCTTTCCTCCGCTTCTCTCCAGGGGGTGACCTTGTATAAGTGTAAGTGGATGTTTTATAGCTGTAAGGAAATGCATTTCAGACACAGTTCGCACAGGAGCTATTTTCTTACCCAGTATGTCTGTATTGTTAATAAGAATGTAATTTCAGGATACAAGTATTTAATATCTTTTTTAAGTGAGTAAAAATATTCTAGCTATTGGCAAATAAATTGCAGCAGAGAATTAGGAGAGGGCACAATGAGGGTTACTCTTCAGTCAGTATCAAGCTAGGTCTACTGTGTGTGTTGGTTCTTGTTTGCTTTGTTTTCCTTTTTTAATGTAGTGGTCTGGCTTGTGTACATTGGTTTTGTATCCGGTCTGTATGACGATAGCCTAGGCCAGCTGTGAGCGCATGCCGTACTCTCCTCTCTCCATCTCCATCTGAGCTTGGCAGCCCGCGCTTAACTTGTGGTGAACTGGACTTTTGTTTAAAATACGCAAAGATGTAAGGGACGGTGGTGCATCGGCCTTTCCCCTGTCTTCTTAAGTAGTGTTCTGCTCATCCTTCCGAATTTGACGGCACGTTGTCCATCTGCCGCCTGCTGTTAACCCCAGCACTATGGCAGCTTCACATCCTGTGTCACTGGCTTCCATCTCAGCAGTGTGTAGCCTGTTAGCAATAACTTCCTATCCATAGAACATTTGCATCTCACTGAGCCACTCCATCTGCCCAATGACTATAGGGACAGTCTAAACTGCAATATATCTGTAAATGTGTATATACTATAAATACACAATATACTTGCATTTCTCTGGGCCAAATGGTGTTTCCCTCCTCTTCTCTCTCTCTCTCTCTCTCTCTCTCTCTCTCTCTCTCTCTTGCCTTATGATGAATTTGTTTGAAGGGCATTTTCTTCATGAGCAAAGGCTTGGATGCATATTCCAGTTTGTTTGGTTTTTTTTTCTGTGAAATGGATAATATTATCCCCTGAGGAAAAGTTGCGCAGTGAAAACCAGTCTAGTTATGACCCACTACATGTTTATTTTTTTACATGACTCTGATCAGAGTTTTGCTGAGCACGTTTGTCAGTTTGTTTAGTGGAGCTTGGTGGATGCCCTTCTTTGCACCGCTGAAGTGAAATCTTGCTGACTAGTTAGCTTTTTTGTTGATCTCAGTATGGGCAAAGAAACAAAATCCAAATGGCTGGACAGACTTCTGTAAATATTAAAAAAACAAAAAAATGTTCTGTATGTGTGTGTTTTACGTGGTCATGAAGTGTTTCCTTAAAGCTTTGAGAACGCAGACAGAGAGTAACTCTTTGTTTAGCAAGTCTAGAGTGAAGATAAAATAGTAAACACTGTAAATGTCAAAACACCACACCAGAACTGTAGGAGTCCAAATTTATAATAAACTTGTCTTTTTAAAAAGAAAACAATTAAGTGTCTAGAATATATCATGTTTTATTATTTAAAATCATTGTCTTATGTTTTTCGGTGAGAGAATAAAATTTGAATACAATCAGTGTGAGTAACTGTGTGATTGTTTTCTTCCCATCTGACAGGTCTGTCTCAGACATGTCCCATCCTTTTTTTTTTTTTTTTTTTTTTTTTTCTTTTGTGGGTTTTTGAGACAGGGTTTCTCTGTGTAGCCCTGGCTGTCCTGGAACTCACTCTGTAGACCAGGCTGGCCTCAAACTCAAGAGATCTGCCTGCCTCTGCCTCCTGAGTGCTGGGATTAAAAGACTTTTTTCCTCTTTGATTCGGGCTGCCCTGGCCATAAAGCAGGGCTAACCTGCTTTGGTTGCAGGTTATAATTCAAGGCTGGAGAACATGAAGGACAGGCACCTCCCCCACACATCTGCATTAATCATTCTGGGTGGGGCTGAATCCCGCTGTGGCAACACTGGGAAAATTACTGACCCTTGAGGACTAGCCTCCTGTACACAGACCCAGGGCTCCCTTTGGGAGCTCATTCCTGGTTGGGCTGCAGCCTGAACTCTGCTTTCTAGATTGTATCGCTTCCACAGATAAGGAAGGTCAGTCAGTCCTGAGGAAGGCCTGGAATGGTCTTGTTGCCTGAGGTGCTGAGCTGCGTCCCACACACTGTCCCAATGGGCTTCACCCCAGATGCGGTGTGTCCACATCTATGTGTTCCCCAAGCAAACTGGCTAACTAGGCAAGCCTAATCAGCTTCCAGGTTCAGGGATAAACCTTGCCTCTCAGTACATAAACCCATATGCTCTTGTTCTACAGGCTTGAACTGGGTTCTCAGAAGGGGTTTTTAGTAGTAAAGACAGCACAGCAGCCTAAGAACCAGCGTGTACTAAGCCTTCACACAGCCTTTACCAGCTCTGGGGGAGGCTGGCAGAGTCTAGGTGTCTGGGGGATGTTTTCATGTGGTTATGCTGTTTAGACTGTGAGTCATCAAGACATCCGTGTTAATAGCATGAAAATATAATTACATGACTTAACCAATTCAGGGGTGTCCTTTCTTGGAAGGGTTGAGGATCTGAAGACCACCCCTCCCATTGTTACTATGTGACCTGTCCGTCTAATCATAAATCCTGGGACTTGGTACCTCGGGATTACATCTGACAGAGCAGCAGCCAACATGTTGGAGAATCCAGGTGGTTGTGATACTGAAGCCTGAGCATGTATCCATGGGAATGGGGTTAGAAGAGATGACGGACCAGGCCAGGCCTGGAATCCTAGCATTTGGGAGGCTGAAACATCACAAGTTGGAGGCTCAGCCTGGGCTACATAGCAAGGTCCTGCTTTTGCATACTTGAAATGGGAGAGATCTGAGGGTCGTTCTGGTAGAGCTGATGTCTGAAGTTGCTGACCATAATATAGGGTCAACAGACAGAAATAAGGACAGAATCTTCGGGAGCTGCTTCTATCTAAAGGATGAAAACATCCAGGAAAGGTTAGAGACCCTCCCAGCACGCATGGAGTTTGCTCACAACCATCTGTAACTCCAGTTCCGGGGAATCTGACATCCTCTTCTGACCTCTGAAATCAAATATGCGTTATTTTCGTGTAAAATGATTTACCAAATCCCCGGAAGATAAGCTTTCAGCCCTGAGGCTGTGTGGACCTCTCCGTGAGCCTGGAACTCTGGTCAGCTTTCCTAATCTTACTGAGACCCAGCCTGTCTTTATACACAATGGGCACCAAGTCCTCCCCTGGGCTATCATCGAGTGAGGTTTATAAAGTACTGTGGTGGCCCGTTCCTTTCTCTTTCCGGATAAGAATGAAATTCTCATAGTAGTGTCTTGGGAAGAAATTTTAGAAGGACAGGGTTGGGGTAGGGATCATGGGATGGACAAGGTCAGTGGGGGAGCAGGTACCACCCCCAGTGTGAGTTGCTGCACATGAGGGTGGGATTTCCATGTGCGAGTAACATCTTGTGTTATGAATTTTCTTACTACATATTTCATAAGAGAGGAGTTTTCAGAGTTAAAAGCTGATTCTCCCTCCTGATAATACCCACTCGCCTCTGTTGCCAAAGGAACTTGTAAAGAAAAGCATCTCCAGGGGGCAAATTCAGCAGGGTGGAGCCACAGACCAGAAACATCTGGGCTTAGGGGCTGTGAAAGAAACGAAAGTCATGACACATACATTTAGAATCTGCAACGACACATTTTTCCACCCAGCAGAGTTCCAGTAATGCTGGGTGATACCAAAGATTCTGACTTGAGTTCTCAAGAAGGAGAATTCCTTGCACATGTGCACGCACACTCGCGTGCATGTACAACACACGCACCAGCCTAGGCCACAACAGTGCGGCTTTCTTGTGTCACCCGCTTCTCTCAGCTTGTGTGGCTCATTGCCTACTTGGCTTTGACTTCTTTCTGATCTTGTCACCGAGATGTCACCCGTTCCTTGAGAATGGAGTAGCCAGCCGTGTTGCTATAATTCCACAGAACTGTGGAAAACAGGAGCAGGAGGACCTCTGGCAGTAGACGGAGTGAGTTCAAGGCCAGTTGGACACTACAAGATCTTGCCTTAATAAAATCATATAGAAATGCCTTAACCTTGTCTAAGCGATGTCTTTGCAAGGGCTGGGCGCTGCTCAGGGTTTCTCTACAGAACCCTCTACATACTCTCAGAGATGAGCTTGCCCCTGCCTCCTGAGTTATTTTACATGACTTTTCATTTTAACCATGAATGTAACCAAACTCCATATTAGGGTAATGTTTCTCCAAGGCAAGACAAGATAGGACTGGAAAGAGTTAACATTTGTACAAGTGAGTGGGCCCCAGAAAGTCATCTAGATCAAAAACCTTTCTCCCCCCAAATGCTATTTCTTTCCCTTTGTACACGCTTCCTCCCCTCACCCTGCACCCACCCCTCACCAGTTTTGGCTTTCAAATAAGAGCCTTCTCGTTCCGTTTTCTGTTCTGAGATGAATGGTATTAATGCTGTTCTCTCTGAGTCGCCACCAAACTTAATTTTCTGGCATTTTCTGATGTAAACTCTGGGCTCTGGAGCTAGGCTGTGCTGCAGAAAAAAACCAAAATGACAACAAAACCCAGCAGCTGGGCATGGTGGCACACACCTTTAACCCCAGTGCTTGGGAGGCAGAGGCAGGCAGACCTCAGTGAGTTTGAGGCCAGCCTGGTCTACATAGTGAGTTTCAGGACAGCCTGGGCTATGTAGAGCAGTAGTTCTACTGTTGTAACTCACGACCCCCCTTTGAGGGTTGAATGACACTCTCACAAGTGTTGCCCAAGACACCAGATATTTACATTACTATTTATAACAGTGGAAAATTACAGTTGTGACGTATCAATGAGTCACCACACCAGGAGCTGTATTAAAGAGTCTCAGCATTGGGAAGGTTGAGAACCACTGATGTAGAGACCCAACTGTATCTCAAAAACAAAAAAGCAAAGAGCAGCAGCAACAAATAAGAGCTGGGCATGGCCCATGCCTTTAGTCCCAGCACTTGGGGTCAGAGGCAGGTGGATCTTTGAGAGTTCGAGGCTAACCTGGTCTACAAAGCAAGTCAAGGCCAGCCAGGGTTCCAACAGAGAAAACATGTTTCAAGCAACAACAACAGCAACAAAAAAAAAAAAAAGAAGAAGAAGAAGAAGAAGAAGAAGAAGAAGAAGAAGAAGAAGAAGAAAGAAAGAAAGAAACAAGGAAAGAAAAGAAATCAGCTAACCTCTGTTTCTTAAGAGTTTGAAGATATTTATCTGTAAACATGCCTGGGCCTTACACTTCCATACTTGTCTGTTCATTTGATTAGTATTTTCTCCACTTCAAAAGTCAGCCTTAGCTGTCTCTGCATGAGAGGTGCATGCAGCATTTCTATAGTCCTCTTTAAATGTTGTCTTTTCTGGTCACAGGTTGGCAATCATGTGCTCTTCGATTCTTTGGTCTGAGAGGAAAGTCACAGGCACAAGCCACAGTGTCTTTCGATGATCAAGAACCTGGGCCCATAGCCCTCCCCCTTTTTCTGTTTGGTTAAAACTAGTTATATTAATCTTTCATTCACACGCCTTCTTCTGTTCTCTCTCCCATCCCCACTCCCTCCCCTTCCCTCTCCCTCCCACCAAGTCCCATCAGTCTTTCCTGTCCTCCATTTTGACTTTGTTTTTGCTTTGTGATGTATAGGATGTCACCAGGGCAGCTTATACAGGCTTGGATGTGAAGCTATTCCCTGAAGCACAGTGACTACCACAATGACGAAAAAGACTTCCTTCCTTACAGCCGCCTTGATAACCAGTAGCACCCCTGGGCAAGGTAGGGCCCACAAGCACCTCCCCCCATCTATGACTGGTTGGCTTATGCAAGCCACTATAGCTGCTGTGAGTTCCTGAGAGTCGAGGCCAGGTCATTCCCATGGGACAGCATTCTGGCCCTCTCTTCCCTAGCATTCTGCTCTTACAGTCTTTCTGCCCCATCGACTGCGATGTTCTGAGGCCCAGAGGGAATGATCTGGGTATCTCATTTAATATTGAGCACTCAACAATAATTTGTCTTCAGCACCCTAAAGACACACAGCCGAGAGACTCGGCCTTAATCTCTGTTTACTATAAAAGAGAAGTTTCTGGGGCTGGAGAGATGGCTCAGTGGTTAGAGCACTGACTGCTCTTCCAGAGATCCTGAGTTCAATTCCCAGCAACCACATGGTGGCTCACAACCATCTATAATGGGATCTGATGCCCTCCTCTGGTGTGTCTGAGGACAGCGACAGTGTACTCACGTACATAAAATAAATAAATGAATGTATCTTTTTTAAAAGAGAAGCTTCTTTGGTCAAGGTCAAAGACAGTGCTAGTCTATGGGTATAAACAAATATCTAAGGGGCAAGTTGACAGTATGTCCAATTAGCATGACAAAAGTACTTGGTTTATTCCTAGTGGCCTATGACTTCCTCAAGTGTGGGCCTTTTTGACTATCTCCACTGTTGCCACAAATACACTCTACCATGGAGTTAACCAGAAATCAGTTGGTTATAACCCAACACTCCTGCCAATATTGCACCAATAAACACCCCCTTGCCTGGCAAGTTGGTATAGTAGCATGCGAAGTCGGCTGAGGAAGACTTCCGGTGACTTTGCTCCGCCACCTGCTACATAGCAGCTGTTAGCATCATGAATGCAAGACCATGGAGGAGAAGTTCCGGGGTCAACTACAGCACGGTGCTCTGTATTCTGCAACCAACATACAGTGTCTTCAGCCACAGGGTCTCACCATCCCAATAACCAGAAGCAACAGCCATGACATGTAGAGTTTTGGATGGCTGTAGAGCCTTCTTAGAGAATGACTCTTAGGGACATTCTCCAATACACACAGTACTAGCAGTTTTATTTGATAACTCAAGGCTTCTGGGATCTGCATGGGACTTACATTTCAAGTCAAAATAGATATAGAGAGATAGATAGAGATATAGAGAGAGACAGAGACAGAGAGACAGAGACATAGATATGGATACAGATTTTTAAAATTAGCTTGTAAAGTGGCGGGCTTCCATGTAACTATTTTATCCTTAGTTTTGGTTCGCTCTCCCATGCTCCCCATCTTCTCTCCCATCCCTGTTTAGACCTTGTCACCCATAGTGGAACTTTTAAAAAAATGTTTATATTTATTTGTATTTGTGTGTGTGTGTGTGTGTGTGTGTGTGTGTGTGTGTGTGTAGGAAAGTATACTATGTGTATATAATGCATGCAGAGACCAGAAGAGGATGTCAGATCTCTTGAAGTTGTGAGCTACTTGATGCGGCTGCTGGGAACCAAACCTATGTCCTGTAGAGAGGCAAACTCCCTTACTCACTGAGCCTTTCTCCAGCTTCTTCCCCCTATTGTCATATTTCAAATGTTCAGCTATTACCTTACCAACCCTTAAAGCCTTTGCTCACCCCAAAACACACACATGCACACACACATACACACACTACACTCCCACTTTGTACACACACACACATACACATTACACCTCCACCTCATACATAAATTATACTCCCACCTTGTGTACACACACACACACACACACACTCATATATACACACATACTCATACACATACACACATATACACACAGACATATGCACACACTCATACACAAAGACACACACATACACACACACACACACAACCAGTGTACGTATAAGGTTCTCATTCCCCATGTTTATGCCAGTGTTTGCTGTCATTTACAGTCTTGATAATAGTCATTATGATTGGGATAAAGTAGAATCATATAGTAGTTTTAATCTGCAGTTCCCTGACCTGACTCTGGCCCTGTTTGTTCTGAGAGCAAAGCCGCAGGTGACACTAGTGGTTACATCTCGACTCAAGAACACCTGGACTCTGTTGTTGTTGCTATTGTTTGTTTTGAGACAGTGTCTCTTTTTGCCCAGACTTGCCTAGGAAGGACTCCCACTGCAGGTGAGTCTAGCCTTGACCTCCTAACCTTCTCTCCACCTCCCATCCCAAGAGCTAGGGTTATAGGCCCAGAGAGAGGGGGAGTAGGGGGAGGGAAGTAAAGAGGGAAAGAGAGAGAGACAGAGAGACAGAGAGAGAGAGAGACACAGAGAGAGATTAGTAGTATTTGCAGTACAAGAGCAGTGGTTCAGAACCTAGGTATTCATTTTATTCTCCAAATGAAACTGCCCAAGAGAAAGAAGTTCTCCCCAGAAGTTCCTGCAATGGACCCTTCCTTGAAGGCCATCCGGCGGGTTCAAACTGACCAACCATTGCTATCAGCTACGGAAGCAGTGGGGGAGGGAAACCACACATTGAGAAGATAATGGAAAATTTTCTTTCCAATATTATTTTCTTAGAAAACGGTGGTTTTTGAACTTTGGTTCAAACTTAGCTACTTTCACACACACACACACACACACACACACACACACTTATTGTCATAGCTCATCTGTAAGGATAGACACACAGGGAGAAAAGTATCTCTGCTGTCTTTGGCCACTGACTGGAAGCTGCAGAAAGAACGGTAGGCATTCTGTCCTGCATAGTCCCTACTGATTCAGGCCAGCAGGCCTGGACCTGGCCAGCCGTGGTGAATTCTGGGAACATAACCACCTGTGTAGTCCCTGGGGCTGTACAGGTGTAGCTACAAGCTAACAGTCTCTATCAACCCAGCCTCCAAATGCAGAGACCCACACTGTTAGGAGAGCACAGTTTGCTTGTTTGGAGATCAGGGTTCATGACTGGCAACCTCACTCCCTTACAGTGGTCATCTCTGGGACAATCTGATCAATCCTATCCATGCCAGAGACACAGAAAGGAAGGTTAGCATTCTTACATGCACGCCGAGATACACACCCCCAAAATATTTTTCAAAAGAAAAATCTTGGCTTCTAGCCGCAGTGACTGCTGGTTCAGATGATCGTGGCAGCTGACCACAGCTGCCGGAAGAATTCTAACGGCTGGTCTGACATATCCATCAGGCGGAGACTGCAAATGAAGGGCATGTGCAGTTTACAAGAAAGACACTGCGCTTTGACCAGAGGATGGCAGAATGAATGGGAGACAAAAGCAAACATCAGACATAATGGAGGGTCGGTGTTAGGGAAGCATGATGAGGACTTTGAAAGCCATGTGGTTAGATCGCGAGAAATGAAGTTATGAAGCTGAGAAATGCCTCAATTGGTAAAGTGCCTGACTCCTGATCCTGACGGCCTGAGTGTGGACGCCTAGCTCACACACATGCACACATTCACACACACATATACACACATATGCAAACACATCCACACACATCCACATACATTTTTGCTCTTGTTGCACACATGCACACTCACGTGTGTGTGCACACACATGCACACAACACACACACACACACAATGGTGGCACACAGCTATAACACTAATACCTCTGGGGCTTACTGACCAGACAGGCTAGCCAATTGATGAGGACAAGACCTTGTCTCAAAAAAATAAGGTAGGAAGTATTGGTTGGTGGCAGTGCTTGCTTGTGACAGAGGCAGACAGATCTCTGAGTTTAAAGCTCAGTTTGCTCTACAGAGTGAATGCCAAACTACATAGTGAGACTGTCTTAGAATACAACAACTACTACTACTACTACTACTACTACTACTACCACTAATAATAATAATAATAATAATAATAATTGGTAGACAGTGTCAGAGGAAGAGGCCAGATGTCAACCTCTGGCCTCTACATCCAGAAACAGGCTAAACAGGAAGAGAATCATATGTGTAGAGAACATAGAGGATCTGCCAGATGGACATTTAATCTCATAGAAAGGTTTCCAGAATACAAACACATATAAAAACTAAAGAAAGAAAAAAAAATTGGTTTATATCCAGGTGGGTTTAATGTAAAGACATAATGCAAAGAAGTGGTCTATGGATCTCTTCTGTTTCGTGTGTGTGTGTGTGTGTGTGTGTGTGTGTGCGTGTGTGCTCGCGCTTGCGAGTGTGTATGAGTGTGTAAGTGTGTGTGTTTGTTACTAGGGATTGAATTTAGGGCCTCCTGCACTTTAGCCAAGTGCTCTACCACAGAGCTGGATCCTTAGACCTTTTAAAACTTATTTTGATCCTAGGTTGTCCTTGAACTTGCAATCAGCTTCCTGTTTAGCTTTGATTACTGGTTTTTATCACAATTCTTGTCAAGATCTCTTCGCTCTAATGTTAAGTAAATCATTCATTGGCCAGAAAAAGAACTTGTTAACAAAGATGGTGAGTAGGAATATCAGTAGACTATAAGGGGGTAGACATGGTAGAACACACCTTTAATTCCAGCATTAGGGAGGGAGGCAGAGACAGGAGGGTCTTTCTGAGCTTAAGGCTAGCCTGGTCTACATAGCAAGTTCTAAGACAGCCTTGGGTATATAGAGAGCTCCTGTCTTCAAAACCAAATAAACAAGAGACTATCTATTAGCAGCACTGGAGGCTCTTGGGAAATAAGAAATCATTTTTATAGGTTGTTGGGGGAGGGGTGAATTATGATCTGAAAATCTTTTTCTGGCCCAAATCCCATTAATTCTGGGCAGAAGAAATGTATTTGGGGGGCCAAAGGTATACTAACCATGTAGCCTTTTTGGGGAATTTGTCAAAAAAATTATTCAATAAAATATTCTCAAAAATCTCAGCCACGTGAGTGAGACAAAGAATGTAAAAAAAGAATGGTTTGTAATTCAATTTCAAAAAGAAAAGGAAAGGGAAAACAATGGGAGCTCACAGACAGACCTTGTAACAGTCAGTGTAGCCGTTAGGTAACATGAAATCTTGAGGATGTTTGATCCTTAAAATTAGACGGAGTGGGGGCCATGAAAGGAGGCAAATATAATACTCATATATTAAATTATCAAAAAATGTTTAAGTTTAGTCCTGAGTCTCATTAGAGGAGAAATTTTTTTGATAGCTTTGGCTAAGATTTTAAAATGTCACAAACCCTAGTACAAAGGGAAAAATAAAAGTGGTATTATGAAATATATCCCCCCCCCTCGAGGGGGTACCAGGCAGACCCATGGGACCATGCCAAGGTCTGCCTCCCTCCCCCCCCAATAAGTAAGCCACACAACTGATCTGGTATAAAGGGAGTCTATTTGGGGGAAGGGAAGGAAGGGAGGGCCTGGAGAAGAAGTAGAGGGAGATGTAGACAGGCAGACAGACAGGAGCAGAGCCATGAGGGTGGGAGGGGGGAGGGGACGGAGGAGTGTACAGAGAAGGACAGAAAAGGGGAGAGAGAGACCTTCCAGAAACACATGGGAACATGGAGTTGGGGGACAGTGCTTTTATAAGCAGCCCACACCTGAAACCCCTGGTGGTGGCCCTGGGCAGAGCCTAGTAGAATAGCTTGCACACTAAGGGACAGCAGATATGGTCTCAAGCCAGGCTGGAGTTTTTGGATTGGGAGGGAGGGCCTCAGCACCTCACCATGATACATAACCTACTTCAACACCGCCTCACAGGAGGCTGTCGGGAAAACTGGCTGCAGTGTGTGTTCCGACTCCCTTCTCATCCCTTTTCTCACCCAATCTTCTGTCTTTCCGTTAGACTTGCTAACACAGAGCCACAGAGCCAGAAGAACGCTAAACCATGAGAGGAAATTTAAATCTTTGCTCTTTCTTATCAGCAAGCCCCAAATGGAGGAGCCAGGGCTTGAGGAAGGACAGAAGGACATATATGAGATTATGCTAAACATTTCTAGGCTGTGTTCTTTCCGGATACTTGGGCTACGGTTGCTATCGAAGGCAGCTGGGGTGACTCTGGTGTTTTCTGTATGTGTTTGCTCACTCAAAGCTGTCTCTGAGATGCAGTGACACAAACTGGCCAGGATTCTCTGGGTGTAATATACAGGAAGAACTACAAAGGCCTTTAGAGAGCATATGTCATATGCCACACATTAACCTGAAACGCACGACCCTCAGCAAAGACTAACAATTTACTTATATCATGAAACCACTGAGAAGTGCTCTCCCTCAAGGAATGGCAGAATCCTTTCGAGCCCTCAAAGGCTAAGGGTGCAAACGGGAGACCCTGCCCCGAAATCGTCACCCAGTTCCTATAAGGGAGGAAGAGAGCAAAGCTCATAGGCAGCACAGCGCTGAGCTATTAGAGGCACGCACTTGGGCCAGCAAGGAGGCACACGCCCTTAATCCCAGCATTTAGGAAGCTAAGGCAAGAGATCACAGACTCAGGACCAGCCTGTGTTACACAGACATCCCGACTTCAAAATATAAACAAACAAATATTGTGATCATTGACGAAAGTGCCAAATTTGATTCTATGTTGGTGTCTAATCAACTCGTCAAAAGAGCCAGAATTAATCAGACAAGGTGGTACATGTATTGTCTTGGCATTTGGGAGGATGAAGCAAGAGGGTTGACCGGTCAAGGCTAAGGTGCGACTGTGGCTTAAACAAACAAACAAACAAAAAAAAGTTAAGAATTAAAGCAATGGGCAGCCACCCACGAGGTTTTATTTGATTATGAAACCACCACATTCTAAGTGAGGCAGAAAGAGACTTTACTTGAAACCCCTAAGCCCAAATCCTGCCTTAACTCCTCATCATTTCCAAGACTCTGAGGCCCCTCCAAAGGAAGGAAAGAAGCATACTGCACTTATGATGTATAAGCCCATTTCTTTAATCTCACACTCAGGAGCCAGAGGCAGGCAGATCTCTGAGTTTAAGAGTTCAAGGCCAGCCCGGTCTACAGAGTGAGTTCCAGGACAGCCACAACTACATAACGGGGGAAAAAGAGACACCACAGTACCATGGAACATGTGTGGTTGTCGGCCTCCTTCTCATCTTGTCCAAGTGAAAGTTTATGTATGCGGCTGATGTACAGCTGAGGGAAGAAATTCCCTGAATCTTTGGCCGTGATCTGGGAGACTGGAATACTACCCACCAGTCTGATGCTGAGCAGACCTTAAAAGCTTTGTTCTAAGCATCTTCACACAGCCCCTGGGCGCGCCCAACTCAGCCTGCTGATGTCTGCATAGAGAGAATACATCCTTCCTTTGGCATCGTGTCTCACTGACCTCCTATCCTCCATGACAGCTATCATGGCCAAAGTTATAGGGTAAGCCTTGAGATCAATACGGTCCAACTCAATCTTAAGTTTTCTTTTGCCACATTTTTAAACATTCGAGAAGAAAAAAAAGTAGAAGAAGCTAATTACCAGCAGCTCATTTTATTTAATATAACATAATCAAATAGTATTATTTTGATATTTAATCAATAGGTATAAGTGCCTTCAAAATGTGGTGGATATTTTATACTCAAAGAATGTCCCAGTATGGACTTTACACACTTCACGAGCTTGGTAGCCATGTGTGAGCAGCAGCTTTACCGCCACCCTCACCCAACTCCCCACCGCCGCCCTCTGCCCTGAGTGATCGCCAAAAGCAACAGTGTCACTTTCTGGAGAGATCTCAGAGATTCACATGTAATTAAAAGTGGCTGGAAGTTGCTGGGCTCAGGGATCCTCCTGTGTCACCTCTAACATCGTTGCTTGGTTTATTCTGCTGGGGTTTTATTTTTTCTTAAGTATATTCATTCTCCTGCTCCAGAGGTGGTCTTACAAGGAAAATCAGCAGTTTCTCATATCCAGTAAGCATCCCTGATTTTGGAAGTGGTTTTGGCCTAGTCAACAAGACAGCGTTGGTTTTAATTTGTTCCCATCTGGATGGGAACATTATCTCCTCTGTCCTGTGCCATGTTTTAGGCCATGCCTCTTTCTCTCCTTATTTCCCAGGACATGATGCCAGCCCATCAAGACAGCAAACTTAACAGGACTGGATAGCCAGGATCTAGGTCATGTTTTAGATGCCCCAGGGTACAAGTGTCAGGAGCAAGAGGTATGTATCCTCTGAAAATACCCACGCCTATGACCTCACTGAAGCATAGATTGTCTGGTGAAGTCCTGGGATTGAGTTCTCACCTTTAGTGAAGAAGTACCTTGGGATTCCTACCATTGAGAAAGAGGTGTGTAGGCTGGAGAGATGGCTCAGCGGTTAAGAG
This sequence comes from Micromys minutus, assembly GCF_963924665.1. NCBI lineage: Eukaryota > Metazoa > Chordata > Mammalia > Rodentia > Muridae > Micromys > Micromys minutus. The sequence continues at coordinate 17,700,829 of NC_137963.1, read as the reverse complement.
CACTGACTGCTCTTCCAGAGGTCCTGAGTTCAATTCCCAGCAACCACATGTGGCTCACAACCATCTGTAATGGAATCCAATGCCCTCTTCTGGTGTGTCTAAAAATAGCTACAGTGCACTCATATAAACAAACAAACAAACAAATAAATAGAAGTAGGTGTATTATTTGATAAGACTTCAGATTTTGGAGGCAATGTAGTCTACATTTAAATGTGGCATCTGTTGGCGGGGTTAGACAGACACGTAGACACCAACAACAGGCCAACATGCAAAGACCTAGTGCTGCTGTATCCATGCATGAGTGGATGGTGTGAGGCGGGGTGGAGAGGAAAGAGCCTCAGACAGGCAGAGCTGTGGGTAGTTTCAGAAAAGATGGGAGAGTCAGACCAAAATGATGGGGAAGCTACACAGCCTCAACTGTAGAGACCACTCAGGTACAGAACCGCCCGTCACTCCACCGCTGTCTTCTAGAACCACTGCTCTAGGCCAGGGTGAGGCCATTGGGCTCTAGTTCTTGGTACGTAGCTACCTGGCAGCATGAGCCTTCCTAACAAATAGCTTTGTAAACCACTAACCGTTGTTTGTACCCCAAAGGGGCAAATACATTGGCAGCTGTACCATGCATGACATACATAAATTACTATCAAAAATTTTGATCCCGTAGTTTTTATATTGTGTCTATCTTGTATGTATATGTAGATGTGTGTGGCATATATGTAGAGATCAGAGGACAACTTCTAGGAGTCATTTCTGCCCACTGTGTGGGTCTAGAGATCAAACTCAGGTCATCAATGTGGCTGAAGGCTCCTTCGCCCACTTGGCCATCTCTTTTGCCCTGACTAGTAGTTAGTTTTTAATCCCTCACTAATAGCACAGGGATGGCATTAGGATTGGGCCGGACTTGGTGTGATCATTTCTCACATCCTATATTAGCTGAGGCACAGCTTTGGAAACCTCCTTCTCTCTAAACACCTCTTTTTCCTCCTCCTTCATCTTCTTCTAACTCCTTTCTCCTTCTTTTCCTTCCTTCCTCCTCCTCCTCTTCTATCCAATAACTTTTACTGGAGTTGCTTACAGGAGCACAAGGAACTCAAAAACTATTGCTATCATGGAAATTTGAAACTAGCATGTGAATTCCCGACATTCTATCTTGGTGACTCAGTTTGCCAAATACCAAAAAAAAAAAAAAAAAAAAAAAAAAAAAAACCCAACTTTTTATTGATTCTTCATGAATTTCACATCATACACCCCGATCCCACTTATCTCCCCATTTCTTTGTATCTACCTTCCACCTTTGCAACCTCCCCTACCATAAAACAAGACAAAAAACCATCTGAACCCAGAGGCCTAGAAACAGACCAATGCTTTATCTCAATGAGCATTTGCAGGTACAGAAGTGTGGGAAAAGAGTACACTGTGTGACACGCTGCAGATTCCATGACTCTGAGCTTCTTTTCTTGGCAAAGTTGCTAGCAGAGACTTCTTGTACATCAGATGCTTCCATAGCCTGAGAAAGGAAGGAGAGGTGAGCTGTCTACACCGTGGCTCCT